>NW_023411754.1:0-105580 GCF_903995425.1 Onychomys torridus | reverse complement strand
GCATGTATTTCTGAATGCCAGAATAAGGCACCAGTTCTCTTTATTGCTGGTTGTTAGCCAACATGCAATTGCTGCAAGTTGAACTCAGGACCTCTGGAAAATCTGCCAGTACTCTTAACCTCTGAGTGAAATTTTATTGTGTTCCATTGTCTGACTTTTAAAACTGTGGGACATTTACTTATCTTTTAAAAAATATTTATTCGTTTTTATTTTATGTGCACTGGTCTTTTGCGTGTGTTATATCTGTGTCAGGGTATTGAATCCCATGGGACTAAAGTTACAGACAGGTGTGAGCTGCCTTGTTGGTGCTGGGACTTGAACTTGGGTTCTCAGGAAGAATAACCTGTGCTGTTAAATGCCCAGCCATCTTTCCATCCCCTAATTAGAATTTAATGTGAGATCTTGGGGATGAATGGGAAAGGAAAGGTAGATTTGTAGTGATGTAGTTATGTGCCAAAATTATGTGGTGTCAATTGTGCTTGATAGTTTCCTGACAACTTGATACATCTGAGTCATCACAACTAAAGTCATCTGGGAAGAGGAGACATCAATTAAAAGAATACCTTCAGCTCTTAATACCACAGGGACAGCTCTTCCCCATGGCCAAAGCATTGCTGGGTGAGGGTAGGGGAAACAAGGAAGCTCATGCCCACCCATGCCACCACCAGACAGGTGGGTACTAGGGAGAGCAAATCCTGTATCTTCCTAGAATCAAGGTCTTTCCCAGTCTGTATGAGTTGAAGGAATATGCACCAATTTAGCAAAAGGTAATGGACTGTGAGGAAGTGACAAGTTAAAGGCTGTGTGGATGGATAGAGTAACACAGAGAAGTGAGTACAGAGTCAGTGGGAGTAGTTATGTCTGGGCATTTGACACAGGGCACCATAATTCATAGAGAGGCTCTAGGTATTGACTGCAAATTGGTTGTTCTGGTTGACATTTAGTGTTGGTTTATAAAATGAGGTCCTAAATTTGCCATAACTTAATATGTAGCTCATTATGCAGTGATTTGCTATAGTACAATCTTTTATGAAAACTTATATTGAATGTGAATAATTTGAATTTCTTCAGGATAAAAGTCATATAAGAAAAGAACGCAAGACAAATGGCAGAAATGTCTCAAGGGCTTCAGAAACAAAACTCTATAATGACAGAAATTTGTTGTACTGAATGTCAAGTTTACAAAAATGTTTAAGAATATTTACATGTGTAAACTCTTGACCCTGTTCAGCAGCATATGTATTTGACAGTGGAAATAATTTTTTGGAATAATCTAGTGGTCAAATTAATAAGACATGTGAATGATCCAAGTGGACCAACACCCAAATTAGGATTTCATCAGCCAATGAAATCAATAACACAAATTAATAGTGAATGCAAGAGGAGGACTCAACATGCTGGATGTATGTCAACATGACTAAGAGGATGGTCGCAGAATTCATTTAGCGTAATATGATTACTTAAAGAAATAATAGCCTATGGGATCAAATGCCAAATTATGACTTCATATGTGAGTATTCAGATAGTGAAGAACAATCATGCTTCAAAAATCAGTAGGTTTTAAGGTTTGTTCTTCTAGAATATGTTGTGTCTCTAATGTGATGAAGAGAGTACCTTTCTGGTCTTAATAGTATGATGTAGCACTTGGGGCCAAAGATGATGCATCAGAGTGATGTACTAGAGGCCAAGACAGAGAGGACTTCATAGCCACCATGACCTTCCCCTTGGTGCTGTGGTAGATGGAGAGGAAGCTGACCCAGACACTGCAGAACACCAGCATGCTGAAAGCCAGAAACTTGGCTTCATTGAATGTGTCAGGCAGATTCCTGGATAAAAAAGCCATAAGGTTGCTGCCTATAGCCAGTGTTCCCAGGTATCCCAGGATGTAGGCAACAGCTGAGCCTTTGTTGCTAAGGATGATGATGTGTCCATGTTCTGAATGAGCATCTTTGTCAATAAATGGAGGAGAGGTTGCCAGCCAAATTCCACAGAGAATAACTTGCAGCACGGTACAGATGGGAATGATGAAATTAGGGGCCCTTGCTATCAGCAGCCAGCTCCTCATTCTCCCTGGAGCAGTGATCTTGAAGGCTATAAGTACAGTGAGAGTTTTGGCCATCACAGTAGAAAGAACCACAGTGAACAGTAGTCCAAATGTGTTCTGCTGCATGATACAGGTAACTGTGCTAGGATGGCCAATATAAAGCAAGGGACAGAGAAAACAGAGGGCCAGAGTGATGAGCAGGATGTAACTGAGATGCCGGTTATTAGCCTTGACAATGGGAGTGTGTCTGTGCTTCAGGAACACCCCAAGAACAATAGCTGTGAGTGAGGAGAAGCCCAAGGACATGACACTGAATATCTTCCCCAAGGGTCATCATCGGCCAGAATGTCACAGTCTTATGTTGACAGTGGCTCTTCTCATTATTTGTATAGTGAGTTTCTGGACACTTCACACACTGATCTACATCTGGCAGAAATGCAGGTGATCATGAATGCATACTCAGGTTTCCTCTTTTATTCTCAGTCACTTACCTGCTCCAGAACTTTGCAAGATACCTGAACCGCCCTTGCTTTGTTTCACATACAAATACAGAAGGATTAAATTCAATTTGCCTTCTACTTCATGGTGACAGAAATTAAGCAGCACCAATGCTTTCTCTGTTGTTACTCATATGGTATCCTCACCTTGAGTGACACTGTTGTATCTGTTTTACAAGTCACTAGTGCACTGACATACATCACATGGACCTTATTTCACTCTGAAATTGCTCTTCATTAATACATCTCCATTCTTAAGAGGGCATGAGACTTCAGTGCAATAGAGAGAATGTCTTTTTGAAATCATATAATGATGTTCTCTTTTATTCCAAATGTGTCTACATTCATAAAATCCATGGTGTTCTCTAAGTGCCTTCATTCTATGAAGGAGCCTGAATCAGTTAAAATTCTTAAATTCTTGCAGCCATGAAGCACTTCATCAGTGACACTGTTTTCATAACTCTGTACAGTAGTAGCTATGTATTTCATAGATAAAGAACTATTCATGTATTCTTATGTCCGTATGGACAAGTGTTTCTACTCTCGTGCCTGGTGTCTTATCAATTTACTCTTGATTATAATTTGCGATGATGGATTTTTTGACCTTATTTTCCATGTAGTAATAATGTCTGTATTTCTCTACACTTTTAATATTTGATATATATTTAATTCTCTTTATATCATCACATTACCATTCACAATCCCAATATAAAAAATTCTGATCATGATTTTGCACCTTCTGAATTCCTCTCAGATTCTCCCCAACTTCATGCCCACCCAATTCCACACCCTGTCTTTCTCTCTTTCTTTAAAAAAGAATAAAACAAACTCACAACAAACCAAATAAAACGACAATTAAATAAACTCACTCTCTCACATATGCACACATAAACCACAAAAGCACAAAAACACAAAGCTGTGAATCAAAGTATAAAGAAAATTTCCAACAAGACCAGAAGAAAATAAAGAAAAACAACAGCTCCCATATCATTGCCATCCCCACTCATCTCCATATTATGGCCCCAAACTCTGGCACTTTCATGGAGTCCAGGCTGTTCCTAAGGACCCCAGTCTTCCCTACAGTTCCAGGCTTCACTGTCTCTTTAGGGCTCCATATTCCAACCTGCAACTTCAGCAGAGGACGTCTGCTTTACCAAAGGCCAGTTTGGATCTAGGGCCCCTAGCATCCCCTTCAATTGGATTCATATTCCAGGAAACAGCTCTGGAACATCCTAGGGTCACCAGGTATGTCTCTGCCCACTGATGGGTAACACTATTTAAGCATTCCCAACATAGCCCATCAGCACTATGTCTCTTGGGCTCCATATTCCAGCCCAAATCTCTGGCACCTTTACTGGATGACAGGCTCCTCCTATGGACCTGAGGTATGATACCATACCACCTGCTAACACTCCTATATGCCTGCTCTACAGGCCCACACTATACTTTCTCCTTTGGGCTCCATATTCCACCACCTCACACCTTAGGCAGAAGACTTCTGTTTTACCTCAGGCCAGGCTGGTGCTAGAGACCCTAGCTAAGACACTGCCCACTGCTAACCAACACTCACCAAAGCTGGCCCAACAGCCCCCAACTGCATACTACCTGTACTCCCTATAGCAGCCCACAACTTCAGCTTCTTTACTATAGACTGTGATGTACTAGGAATCCTAGACACCAAGCAGATAGCAAGAATACAAGAGGCCACACAAATTATTGGAACCACAGAGGCCAGGTAGGCATCTCAATCCCAGAGGTCTTGCAGGCCGCAAAACCCCACTGGAGATACACTACTGGTCCTATAAACTGCCTAGTCACTAGAATCCCTTACCACTTAGGCCAGAAGACCACAGAGGAAACAGAAACTAAGAAACAAAACACCCATTCAACAAAGACAAAATCAGAAATATCTAGATGTATAACTAATGCAAACCTAGATGCCTAAATGCCAGTGTAAGAATACAATCATTAACATAAAGGATACTATGGCATCACCAGAGACCAGCTACCTTATAACCAAAGACCTGAACATTCCAACAGCACTGAAGCACAAGAAAGCAACTTTAAAAACAACTTTATGAAGATGATAGAGGGAGTGAAAAACATCCCATGATAAAATTGAGGAAAAGACAAAGAAACAGGTGAAGGAAACTGTTCATGACCTGAAAATGGAAAGAGAAGCAATAAAGAATACACAGAAGGAGGGAATTCTGGAAATCAAAAATCTAGGTAAGTGAACAGGAAGTACAGGTGAATTCAAGAGATGGAAGAGAGACTTTCAAGTGTGAAAGATACAATAGAAGAAACAGATTCATTGGTCAAAGGAAATGTTAAATCTAAAAAATTCTTAATGCAAAACTTCCAGAAAATTTGGAAATCTATGAAAAGACCAAAGTAAGAATACTACAAATATAAGAAGAATATCAGCCTAAAAAAAAAGGAAATAAATTCATAGTAGAAAAATATTTTAACCTAAAGAAGGACTTGCCTGTACAAGAAGCTAACAGAACACCAGCTATTGGACCAGAAAAAATGTCCCAAAGCCACATAATAAGTAAAACACTGAACACATAAAACAATGTTCTAATACAACCATTATAAGATGAAAGGGAAAAAAATCATGTAACATATAAAGGGAGACCTGTTAGAATACCATAGCCACAAATAATATAAAATACTTTGGGTTAACTCTAACTATGCAAGAGAAGGACCTGTTAGATAAGTCCCTGAAGAAAGAAATTGTAGAAGATATCACAAAATGGTAAGCTCTCACATGTTCATGGATAGGTAGGCTCAACATACTAAAAATGTCAATCTTACCAAAATAATCTACAGATTCAACGTCATTCCCATTAAAATTCTAGCACAATTCTTCATAGAGGTGGAAAGAACAATACTCAACTTCATATGGAAAAAAAAAAAACTACCCAGGATAGCTAAAAGAACGCTGTACAGTAAAACAACCTCTGGAGGCAACACAATCCCTGACTTCAAACTTTATTAGAGGTACAGTAATAAAAACATATTGGGACTGTCATAAAAACTAATATGTGGACCGATGGAATCAAATTGAAGACACTGACATTAGTCCACACAACTATGAACATATAATTTTTGACAAAGAAGCCAAAACTGTACAATGGAAAAAAGAAAGCATCTTCAACAAATGATGCTTTCATAACTGGATGTCAACATGCAGAAGATTGCAAATGGATTCATATTTGTCACCATGCACAAAACTTAAGTCCAAGTAGTTCAAAGACCTCAACATAAATCTGGTTTCTCTGAACCTGACAGAAGAGAAAGTAGAAAGTAGTTTTGAACCCATTGGCAACAGAGACCACTTTCTAAATATAACACCACTAGCACAGACACTGAGAGCAACAATTAATAAATGGGACCTCTTGAAACTAAGAAGCTTTTGTAGGACAAAAAACATTGTCAATAAGACCAAAATGACAGCCTACAAAATGGGAAAAGTTCTTCACCAACTCCACATGTAATCTCCTGCATATATAAAGAATTCAAGAAACTAGACATCAAAATACCTAACAGTCCAATTAAAAAATGGGCTAGAGAGCAAAACAGAATTCTCAACAGAAGAAGCTCTAAGGTATGATAGACATTTAAGTAATTGCTCAACATCCTTAGTTATCAGAGAAATGCAAATAAAAAGGACTCTCAGATACTATCTTACACTTGTCAGAATGTTTAGGATCAAAAACACTAATGATAGTCAATGTTGGAGCAAAGGGGACATTCCTCCACAGTTGGGGGGAGTGCCAACTTGTACAGCCACTTTGGAAATCAGTATGGCTGGTTCTCAGAAAATTTGGAATCAATCTTCTTCAAGATTGTAGTATAAATAGCTACACCACTCTTGGGCATATTGCCAAGGAAAGTTCAGTCATACCACAAGGACATAGGCTTAACTATGTTCATAGGAGCATTATTTGTAATAACCAGAACCTGGAAAAAACCTAGATGCCTTTCAACTGAAGAATGGATAAATTATATGTGGTACATATACAGCAGGGAAACAACAATGACATCATGAGGTTTGCAGGCAAATGGATGGAACCAGAAAATATGCTGTGTGAGGGTACTCAGACTCAGAAAGACAAACACTGTGTATACTCACTCATAAGTGGATACTAGATATGAAGCAAAGGATAACCAGACTGAAACTCACAGCTTCAGGGAGGCTACCTAATAATGAGAATCCTAGGAAAGACAGAGGGATCCCTCAGCAATTGAGAAATGGATGAGATCTACATGAGTAAACTGGTGGTAAGAGGATTAATGGAGGGCAAGAGTCAGGGGAAAGTGAACTTAGGGGAGTGGTGGGTCCTAGCTGTATCAGGAACAGAGTGGAAGAACAAGGAAAAAGAAGGCATGATAAATGAAGACACCATGGAAATAGTAAGAAGCAGAGTACTAGAGCAGTCCCCAGGAATCCACAAAGATGACTTCAGTGGCAATGGTTGAGAGTGTGCCTAAGCTGACCTACTCTGGTGATTGAAAGACCAAACACCCTAACTGTCATGATAGATCCTTCATCCAGTGACTGATGGAAGCAGATTCAGAGATCCACGGCCAAGTCCCAGGTGCAGCTCTAGGAGTCTAACCAGTGAGAGAGAGGTGGGATTATATGAGCAAGATCCATTGAGACCATGAGTAGAAAAATTACAGAGACAACCAGCCAAACTAGTGGAAACACATGAACTATGAACCAATAGCTGAAGAGCCCCCATGGTACTGGACTAGGCCCTCTGGATAAGTGAGACAGTTGTTTAGCTTGAACTGTTTAGGGGGCCCCCAGGCAGTGAGACCACGGCTTGTCCTTAGTACATGAGCCAGGTTCTTGGAATCTACTGCCTATGCTGAGACAATATGCTCAGCCTTGGTGTAGGGAGCTCGGAGTTGGACCTGCCTCAGCTGAATCTACCAGGCTCTGCTGACTCCCCAGTGGAGACCTTGCCTTGGAGAAGGTGAGAATCAGGGGTGTTTTCAGAAGTAATGCTGGGGGTGGGATGACAGGGGAATACATGGTTGATACGTAACATGAATAGAAAAATCTCTTAATAATAAAATAAAATGATACCAAACTTATTAAGGGAGACTATAAACGCCAGAAGAGTCAGGAGATTTGGTATGAAGACTCTAAGAGAAAGTTGATGTCAGCCCAGACTACTATATCCAGCAAAATGCTCAATCATCAAAGACAGAGAAAACCAGATATTTCATGACAAAGTCAAATTTAAATCATATTCATCCCCAAACCCAGGTCTAGAGACGGCATGGGAAGCAAAATTCCAACCAAGCTCCAAAAAGGTTAACTATATGCACTAAAATATGGCAATAGATAATCTCATACCAACAAAAACCAAAGAATGGAATCACACACACACACAAACACACACACACACACATACACACAGACACACACACACACACACACACACACACACACACACACACACACACACACACACACACACACACAAAACCACCACCACCAACAAAGTAACAGGAATTAACAATCATTGATCACTAACATTTTTTTCATATTAATAGACTCAATTCCCCAATAAAAAGACAGGTAAGAGAATGAATATGAAAACTTTGTCTATCCTCTTGCTGCATAGAACAAATACATCTGTGCACCAAATATAGACATTATTTCTGAGTAAAGGGTTGGAAAAAGGTGCCTACATAAAAAGTGGAGAGAACTCACACCACTAAGTTAATAGTTCATCTGAAAGCTTTAGAACAAAAAGAAGCAAGAACACTTAAGAAAGAGTGAATGGCAAAAATAATCAAATTGCACACTGAAATTAATAAAATAGAATCAAAGAGAAGAATACAGCGAATCAATGAGCTGGTTTTTGAGAAAATCAACAGGTTAGACTAACCACTATCCAAACTAATTAAAAGGCAGAGAGAAAATACCCAAATTAACAAAATCAGAAATGACAAGGGAAGGGCATAACAATAGGCACCAAGGAAATTCAAGGAATCATTAGGTCATACTTTAACAACATGTATTTCAAAAAATTGGAAAATCTCAAAGAAATGGATGTTTTTCTTGATAGATACAACTTACCAAATTTAAATCAAGTTCAGATAAACTATTTAAATAGATCTATAAGCACTAAGGAAATAGAAGCAGTCATTAAAAGTCTCCCAAGGAATAAAAGCCCAGTGCCAGGTGGTTTTATTTCAGAATTCTCCCATACTGTTGAAGAAGAGGTAATACCAACACACCTCAAATTATTCCACAATATCGAAGCAGAAGGAACTTTGCTACATTCATTTTGAGATCATGGTCACCTTGATATGCAAATCACAAAAGGGGTCAACAAAGAAAGAGAATAACAGACCAATTTCCCTTTTATAAATAGTTGCAAATATAATAAAATTCTTGCAAATAGAATCCAAGAACATATCCAAAAGATCAACCATCTTGACCAAGTAGGCTTCATCCTAGAGATTTAGGGATGTTTCAACATATGAAAATCAGTAAATATAATCACCATATAAACAAACTAAAAGAAAGAAAATCACATAGGATCATCTCATTGCATATGGAAAAATCCTTTGACAAAATCCAATACCCTTCATGATAAAAGTCTTAGAGAGATTAGGGATACAAGGCACATATTTAATCATTACAAAGGCAATTTACATCAAGCCTATAGCCAACATTAAAGTAAATGGAGATTAACTCATGAAATTTCACTAAATTCAGAAACAACACAAAGTTATGCAATCCCCCTAAAATCCTCAATATAGTACTTGAAGTTCTAGCTAGAACAATAAGACAACTAAGGAGATAAAGGGCATACAAATTGGAAAGGCAGAATTGAAAGTATCATTATTTGCAGATGATATAATGTATACATAATTGACCCCAAAATTCTATCAGGGACCTCCTCCAGCTGATAACCCTCTTCAGCAATGTGGCTGAATACAAGATTAATAAAAAAAATTCAGTAGCTCTCCTTTACAAATTAGAAAGTGTTTGAGAAGAAATTCAGGGAAACAACCCCCTTCACTATAGCCATAAACAATATAAAATCTTTTGTAGTAACCCTAAATAAGCAAGAGAAAGACTTGCATAACATCAACTTTAAGTGTTTGAAGAAAGAACTGAAGACTATATAAGAAGATGTAATGTTTCTCATGTTCATGGATCAATAGGTTCAACTTAGCAAAATATGGCCATTTTACCAAAAGCAATCTACAGGTTCAATGTAATCCATGTCAAAATTGCAATACAATCCCACCCTTTATAGAGCTGAAAGGACAAGACTCACTTTCATATGGCAAAGCAAAGACATTGGATGGCTAAAACAATCCTGTATAATAAAAGAACTGCTGGAGGTATCACCATCCCTGATTTAAAACTCTATTACAGAACTATAGTAGCAAAACCTATCAAGTATTGGCCTAAAAACAGATAGATTGATCAATGGAGTCTAATAGAAGACCCAGATTTAAATGCACACACCTATGGACACCTGAATTTTGATAAAGAAGCCAGAGAGGCACAATGGAAAATGAAGACATAGTCCGCAAATGGTACTGGTCTCACTGGGTATCTGAATGTAGAAGAATGCAAATAGATTTATAATCATCATCTTGCATAGAACTCAAGTCCAAATGGATCAAAAGCCTCAACATGAAGAAGAAACCAGATTCACTGAACTTAACAGAAGTGAAAGTGGGGAGTAGCTTTGAACCCTTTGGCACAGGAGATGACTTCCTGAAGAGAGTACCCATAGCACAAGTACTAAGATGAACAACTAAAATATGGGAGCCCATGAAACTGGTAAGCTTCTGTAAGGCAAGGACACATAAATAAGAGAAAATGGCAGGCTTGAGATGGGAAAAGTTTTCACCATGTCTATATCAAATACATCAAATGATAAACAGAACTAAAGAAACTGGACATCAACAAACCAAATAATCAAATGAAAAGATATGGTATAAATCTAAACAGAGAATTCTAAATAGAGGAAACTAAAATGCCTGAGAAACACTGGAAGAAATATTCAGTATCTTTAGCCATCAGGGAAATGCAAAATAAAAGGATTTTGAGATTTCATCTTACACCAATTAGAATGGCTATGATCAATCACACAAGTGACTTCTTATGCTAGTGAAGATACAGAAAAAGGAGAACATTCTTCCATGCTGGTGGGAGTGAAATTTTGTACAGCCAGTATAAAACAAATATAGCAATTCCTCAGAAATTCAGGAACTGACCTACCTCAAGACCCAGCTCTACCACTCTTGGGCACATAGCCAAAGGACATTCCATCCTTTCATAAAGTAATTTGCTCAACCCTGATCACATCAGTGTTATTCATAAGAGCTAGAAACTGGAAACAATGCAGATACCCCTCAACCAAAAGCTGGAGAAAGAAAATGTGGTACATTTATAGAATGGAGTATTATATATCTGATAGAAAAAATGACCTCATGAAAATTGCTGGTAAATGGATGTAAGTAGTAAAAAAACATAATTTGTGAGGTAATCCAGAAAAAGGAAGACAAAGGAGAGGTATACTCACTTATCAGTGAGCATCAGTTGTTAAATAGAGGATAATCACACTACATTCCACAGACACAGAGATGCTAAGTGACAAGGAGGGCTCGAGGGGTGACAAATGAACATCCCTGGGAAAGGGAAATGTAATAGAGTTTTGTGGGTGTACTGGGGGCAGGTGGGGAATGAGAAGAGGAGGGATCAGGTGCAGAGTGAGGAATACAGGGAGAGAGTATAAGGACAGACTATTGGAATAAGTGGATATATAGGAAAGTATGTAGAAATCTAGTGCAGTGGATACTCTCTGGAAGGTGTGAGGATAACCCTTAGGAGAACACCTAGTAATAGAGGATATGGAGCCTAAACTGGCCATCTTATGTCACCAGGCTAGGCTCTCATTGGTGGGACATGAACACCAATCCAGCCACCACACTTTCCACCCACAACCTGCACTGAAAACAAGCTATAATGGTGCAGTGGTGCCTCAGAACTTATGGGGTGGCCAATCAGTGACTGATCTGTCTTGAGGGCCAAATCATCAGAAACAGCTCATGGTTGACATTGCCTGGATGTCCAGGAACATGAAGCTGAATGCTTAGAGACCTAGAAGAGATCCAAAAACTATTAAAAAGAAAAAAAGAAGGAAATAAATAAAGAAAAAGTCAATGAAATGATTTCTAATCATATTCTGATACAATCATTGACTGGTGCCTTGCCCAATCATCATCAGGAAGATTAACTCCAGCAGTTGATGAGATGCAGAGACTTATAGCCAAACATTATAGGAAGTTTGGTAAACTACACTGAAGAGGAGGAGGAAGGATTGTAGGAGCCATAGAGGTTGTAGTCACCAGGAGATCATGGCCCAAAGAATCATATAAGCAGGGCTCATAGGGGTTCACAGAGACTGAAGCAACAATCAGGGATCCTCCATGGGTCTGTGCCTGGCTTTCTGATTACATACTGAATTTATTTTAGCTTGAGATTTTTGTGGGACTCCTAGCAGTTGCAAGTGGATGTGTCCATGACTCCTTTGCCTGTACATGGGAGTCTTTCATCCTACTATGTAGCCTGGTCCAGCATTGATATTAGAGTTTATTCTCAGTCTTATTGCATCTTGTTATGTCAAGTTCAGTTGATATACTCACAGGCCTGTCATTTTTGGAAGGAAACTGAAAAAACAGTGAATCTGGGGAAGAAGGGGAGGTAGAGGGTGTGGTTGGGTGCAGTGAAGGGTGGGGAGGCTGTGCTCAGGATATTTGTATAATATACAGAATTATCATAAAATTGAATTAAAGTAAAAATAAAACTATGATATGCTCACAAGACTATGTGTGTAAGGGAAAAATACAGTACTTTGAATGAGAATGTCCCCCCTTACATCACAAATTTGTATGCTTGGTCCCCACGTGGTGGAGCTATTTGTAAGGGATTAGGAGGTGTGGACCTTTGGAGAGAGGCCTGTTGCTGTGGAAACGTTTTAAGGATCTTGTCTATCACAGTTTGTTTTCTCTGTCTCCTACTTGGGGATCAGTCTCTAAAATCCTGTTGACACGCTATCTTAGTTAAATGTCTATTCCTATGAAGAGGCATAATAACCAAGACAACTAATAAGAGGAGGAATTTACCTTGCAGGCTCACAGTTCCAGATGGGGAACATGGCAAGCTGCAGCAAGAAAGGAATGGAGCTGGAAAAGTAGCTGAGAGCTTACACCTGATCTATAGGCATGATGGACAGAGAGAGAGAGAGAGAGAGAGAGAGAGAGAGAGAGAGAGAGAGAGAGAGAGAGAGAGAGAGAGAGAGAGAGAGAGAGGAGAGAGAGAAATGGGAATTAAGCAGGCTTTTGTAATCTCTATTCCCACCCTCAATGACAGACCTCCTTCAACAAGGCACATATCCTAATCCTTCTCAACAGTTCCACACCTGTAGGCCAAGTATGCAAGCATAAGAGGGCCTATCTCATTCAACCTACCACACATGCCTCTGCTGTGCCTACATGGCCCCTAAACAGTCTGAAATTGTAAGTCAATTAAATGTCTTCTTTTACAAGTTGCTTGGTCCTAGTGCCTTTGCACAACAATAGAGAAGAAACAGAGACAGAGCGCATGGTGACATGAAGCATACTGCACTAGTGTGGTAAGAGTGTTTTTCTCTGGACAGATATGTGCACAAGGATTCAAGAACACAGAGCAGTTATGAATTTCATTACAATGCGTGTGTTATTTCAGTGGGAGAAATAAACTGTAACCTGTGGTTTCCTAATAGTTGGAAGGAAGAGGACTGTCTTTACTGAAGTGAACTGATGGCAGTTCACTTACAGATATTTTTCATTTGCTTGGATATTGCAGGTGTGGAAAGCTGTGATGTGTTCTGCATGATTGACATGTACCTGTCTCATTGGAAATCTCATTCTCTGGACATTGCTTGCAGTCAAAGCAACAGGCAGCCTCACCCTCTCGGTGGGTTTTCATGAATCCAGGATGACAGCTCTCACTGCATAAAGACTGAGGAATCTGAGAATAATAACATGAATGTTAGCAAATGACCATGTTTTATGAAATCTCTAGTAGAGTGTTTTTGAATATAGAACTGTCAGTTTATTTATGTTAGTATTGTAAATGCAGATAGTTGAAGTTTTTAATGCTAAAGTGCATCATCACAAGCTCATGTGGTCAATGTTTGACCCTAATAACATCGCTTTATTTGAAAATTGTTGAAAGATTATGAGACGAGGCATTAAAGTCAGAATTTAGGTCTTTTGTACCATGTCTTGATGAGACTACAACCTACTGTGTCTTGACTTCTCGATAGAAAGTCTTCTATGGTAAGTATTCATCTTGACTTCCACAGTAGTGGGTCATCGTAGAACCATCGTGGAAACCAATCTAGGAGAACTATTATGAAAGGTTTTTTACATTAGGTTACTTGAGGTGAAAAAAGCTCTCTAAAGTGGGTGACCTCGTGTTATTGGTCCTGTTCCCTAATCATTGTAAAGGAAGAAAGGATGATAATAGTAGCATTTAGCTATCTCTGCATCCTGACTATTGATGCATTATGAACAGCTATCTCTACCACCTTAAAACATGACTTCCTGCAGTGAATGAATATACTCTCAAAGTTCGAACCAAGGGAAACCTCCCATACTGTTTGTTAAGTAGCCTTTTTGCAAGAGCAAAACCAACAACTAACACATCTAAATATTTTCATCATGCTCTTCTGTCTTGACATGGGCCTGGAAGCAAAAGTCCAACTGAAGATTGGCTGAAAATTTTCAAAATGGGATGAAATAAATCTTTTGTCAGATGATCTGTGGTAATGATGAAAACCCATATTAAATAATTGGCCAGATTGGAAAATAAATAGTTCATCCAGAAAAATTAGATATGAAGAAAATTCTTTATATTGTTGGTTAGTATGTATGCATAAATGGGTCCTGTGTAGACATAAATATGTTTTTGAAATTTACATACAGGTCAAAATAGTGAAGTAAGATGAAACACACTTCTGTTAATCCTGTGGCCCACTGTATCATGTGAGAAGATAAGGAGAAATTCTGGCCTTCTGGAGCATTTGGAGAAAATATTCCTACTTTTGCATTTATCCCAAGACCTTTTGGGAAATTCCAAAAATTGAGAATGTCATATTCTGCATGTGATTTCCTCTTCCCATCCAGAACCACCTGGTCTCCAGCATGATTGATGAGTTGTGTGTTCTTTAGAAAAGGGTGAAGCTGGAAGAGATGCATGCTGTTATGTTACATAAATTCCAGAGAGGTACAACAGAGGCAGAATTAGGCAACATTTCTTTTTTATTTTAATCTCTGTTGTGAAAAGCACCTTTAATATAGGTATCACTCATATCAATCAAATTATACCCAAGGGTAATGGAAACATCATTATGGTTCTAAAATATTCCAATCACTTCCTTTAGAAAACAGAACGAAGCACTCCTAAATGATATATGTGCATGGAGAAAACTCCCACCTTCTTTTAAAATATAGTCATACCTGGGCCTGAGAGATGGCTCTGAGGTTAAGGGCACCGACTGCTCTAACAAAGGACCAGGGCTGGATTCCCAGAATCCACATGACAGCTTACAACTGTCTGTAACTACAGTTCCAGGGAAGCCAACCTCCTCACCAGACATACATGCATTCAAAACACTAATGTTCATAAAATAATATAAAAAAAGGAAATTTAGTCACATCCAATTAAGTTTTGAAAATATTTAGAGTTCTCTATGTAAAATGAATGATTTTATGAGTGATCATTTATGGAACATAAGCATTTTAGCAGTATCTATGTCATTGTGACAAACCTCTGTCTGTGCTTTCTGTTGTGTGAAATCTCTGGTGTTAATGGACATTTCATATTGAAAAATTTACCCTGAAAATACTGTATGACCCCTGTGGATATTGCTCTGCTGTGGATATCTCTCTGTATAAATAAAATGCTGTTTGGCCAGTGGCCAGGCAGGAAGTATAGGCAGGACAAGAGAGAAGAGAATACTGGGAGGTGGAAGGCTAGGGAGAGAGAGACACCACCAGCCGCCGCCATGACACAAAAGAGATAAGGTACTGGTAAGCCACGAGCTACATGACAAAATATAGATTAATAAAGATGGGCTAAATATAAGAATAAGAGCTAGACAATAGTAGTCCTGAGCTAATCGCCAAGGAATTTAAATAATATAAATGTCTGTATGTTTATTTTACAAAGGGGTGGCTGGACTAACAGGGCTTGATGGCACCTGGAGAGAAGCTCTCCAACTACAGACCCCTTGCAATAAAACTACATATTGGCTTAAAATCGACCTCTACTTACACAGACACTCTCATA
Organism: Onychomys torridus; assembly: GCF_903995425.1. Classification (NCBI taxonomy): domain Eukaryota; kingdom Metazoa; phylum Chordata; class Mammalia; order Rodentia; family Cricetidae; genus Onychomys; species Onychomys torridus. The sequence continues at coordinate 89,646 of NW_023411754.1, read as the reverse complement.
GATTTTGAGAAAATAATCTAAGCTATGTATTCTCTAGTTTTAGTGCATTTCTAAACCCTCAGAGTGGCATTTTGCTGATGTTATAATACCACAGGAGTGACATGTTACCTGCCATGGGAAGAATACCATCTCTTTTCCTTTTCCAAAAGTGTGAAATTGTACTTGATTGAGAGTCATCTCATGTAGACTGTAGGCCACAGAATAGATAGCATTGTACACATTGTAACTCTCTTCACTCATGGCCATGTCAAATATGTTCCCTGGCAAGAATCCCAAGGAGGCATTAGGCAGACAGTTATCCACAATTTTACAGTTTTTCCTCATAAATGAGCAATTGAAGAATGAGTGCCACAATACATGAAGATAAATGTCTTGTGGATATTTGGAAGGATTGGCTGTCTGAACAAAATCTGTAAAATTAATAATCTCCTCCTTATGATGTGAAAAAATAAGGGTCCCATGCAATGCATCTAACAGGAAATAGTTATCAAATCTGGAATAATCCCAGTGTGAGTTCAGGACCCAGACTTTCCATGTGACTAACTTCTGCTTTATACTTACTATTAAGCTTAATAGAGAATCAGTGTCCCCATAAATAATAATCACATTTGCTGATGAATCCAGGATTTTCACCTGATTTTTCCAGGATGTGGTCAGAAATGAACCCCTGATGGCTAGGATCATTTCCACAAATGCTACACAGACTCCATTTTTTTCCAGCTCAGTTCTCAAATCTGACAGAATCTGGGCACCTTTGTGATCATCTATGATGAACAGCCCCACCCATTTCCAGTGGAAATGAAGCATCAACAATACAATGCCAAGTGTCAGAGATGTGTCCTTGGGGGCCACCTGGTAGAGGGAAGAAAACCATCTTTGTTCACTGAGGGTGGTATCAAAAGGCCCAAAACTAAGCTGTAGGGAGAAACAATCAGAAAGAAGAACATTGTCAAAAATAATGTACTTAATTTTACATCAATGGTTTGAAGCTTTAGGACAATCCTCCTTTGATGTTCAAATCTGTCTTCCTGTGTGTTTACAAGAACATCTAGTGATGTTCTTCTGTCAACTCAGCAGCTGCACATGAATCTCCTGATAGTTTAATTACTGTTTTCAGCCCCATAGCCCCACAGTCAGTACCCCAACAGCCACTCAGGGTACAGCCTCGAGGGGTATCCAGTCTCCCCACCTGGGTACATGGTGGCTGTTTTATGTAGGTTTTAACTAAGTGTCTATCATTTTATTTACCATCAAAGGCTCAGATATCAGTTGTGAGGGTCAAATCCTGTTAGATCTGAGAGAACAAAGAACATCCATATGACCTTACTATTTGATTGGAGACTCAGCAATAGACATGTATCTCCATTTGTCCCAAAGCAAAACAAAGAACCAAATTCCATGTCCCACCCTACCCCTTCCTGTACTGTCTTTCTATCTGTATTCATGATTCATCAGAATGCTCTATGGCTAATTCCACTCAACAATTTGCAGGCTTTGCCCCCCTGAACCAAGGTTGATTTTACTTAATGCATACACACTGCAATGTTATTGATATCCTGCAGAAATACAGACAATATTTGGTTGTTTATTAGTAGTGTGTCTATTCCAGCCTTCCTTCCACTTCTCTTTCTTCTAAAGTCAAAAATATAGATATATCAACAGTGTCTGCTTTATTTCCCTCTCCATGAAGTTATTCAAGCATGCCTCATTTTCTCACAAACAGCTGAAATATCACCAAGCCAAGCTGACATCCTGTTTTATCCCACCGTCTTCTCTCACCTGTGGGAATTTGTAAAGATCCAGCAGTGTTCCGATGTATTCTGATATTGCCCATGATGGTCCTGTAAGTACAGCAGCTGACATGCCCTCTCTTGCACATCTGTAGTTAGGGATGCCATAGCCAGTGCCTGAAAGTGAGCCAAAAAGTGTTGCTAGAGTGCCCCTTTGACCATTTGGGACGTTATGGACCTCAAATCCCAGGGATGTATTAGGTAAGAGATAGGGATTGCTGTTGATCTCCTCAATGGCAAACATCATGGCCAAAATACATTGGTAGTTTCTCAACTTGAACCTACATAGAAGGTACAACAATATTTAAGAGGAAGACTCACACCATACAACAGATTTCTAGATTTCTTCCTTGAGTCAGTTATGGTTCAGTTTTGTGTAACTTAACAGTCATGAATTTGTGTTCTTTCTTTTTTGTTGTTTTTATCTTGATTTAGTCCATAATGACTGACAGCAGTCAGGATGTGCTTTAAATTTTCCTGCATATTAGAGACTTTCCTTTATCCTAATATGTTGTCTGTTTTAGAGAAAATTTAGAAGAATGTGTATTCTTTTGTTTTGGTTGGAATGTTCTATAGATATATGTTAATCTATTTGATTTTGCAGGACTCCAAATATAAAGTTCCACAAAAGAAACTTCCTATGTTATAATACAATAGTGACTGTTAATATACCAAACAAAGAAAAATGTGGAAAGCTACAAATGAGAATGATCAAGTTGTATTCAAAGAGGGACCTATCAGAATAGCAACAGATTCTTTCAGGGGATACTAGCAAACCAGAATAGTTTGGGCTGATATTCTATAAGATATGGGATAGCACTGACGGTCCCTGAGACTTCTATACCCAACAAACTACCAATCAGAATGATAGAGAAAGGTAAAATTTTCATGATAAAATGTGGTGAAGAATATTATGACCACTAAACCCATTTTGCAAAAGGCAAATGAAGGAAGAGTTAGGTCTGAAGCAAAGGATAAACTTATTCAAGTTGGCAGAGGGAACAATAAAATATTCCAGACCTTGTTACTGAAAAAAAATCTGAATAATAAACGTTTAATGAAATCTCTAAAAACACAAACAAAATTCCAGGAATTAATATATACCATTCAATAATAACTTTCAATATTTGTGGTCTCATAATATTACTTATGAGAAAAGGAAAAGAGGTTGAATCAGAAAACAATACCCAGATTTTTGCTGTCTCTAAGAAACACAATTTACAACTAATAATCGCCCCCAAATTAGCATGAAAGGATGGAAAAAACTTCCATGCAAATGTAACTAAAAACTAAGTAGACTGGATGAGAGTAGGGATATAAGGATAATACCTCAATATAATAAAGTCAAATGATAGCAAGCCTATAGCCAATGTCAAGTTAAATAGAGAGTAATTTAAAGCAGTTCCACTAAGTTTGGAAACAAGAAATGCTGTGTACTCTCTCCGTCTCTATGCAATATGGTACTTGAAGTTCTAGCTGCAGCAAAAAGACAACTGAATGAGATTAAGTAGATATAAATTGGTAAGCTAGAATTCAATGTATCACTGTTTATATATGATCTGACAATACACATAAGTGACCCCAAAAATTCTACCAAAGAGCTCCTACACCTGATAAAACCCTTCAGGAATGTGGCTGAATATAAGACTAACTCAAAAAATTTAGTAGCCCTCCCATATACAATGACAAAAGGAATGAGAAAGAAGTCAGGAATATAACACCCTTCACAATATTCACAGATAATATACAATATCTTGGGGTAACTCCAACCAAGCAACCAAGCATTTGAAAGACATGTGTGATAAAAACTTCAAGTCTGAAGAAAAAAATTTAAGAAGATATCAGAAGATGAAAAGATCTCCCTACTCATGAAAGGGTAGTATCAACATAGTAAAAATGACCATCTTACCAAAAGCAATCTGCAGATTTAATACGTTCTCCATCAGAATTCCAAAGACAATTCTTTACAGACCTTGAAAGTACAATATTCAATTTTATATGGAAAAACAAAAAACCCCAGGATAGTTAAAGGAATCCTGTACAATAAAAGAACTTGCAGAGGTATCACTATCCCTGTGATCAAACTGTACTATGTGCTGTAGTAATAAAAACTGCATGGTATTGGCATAAAAATAGATTAGAATGATCAATGGAGTCTAATTGAAGACCCATACATAAATCCACACACTTTTGCACACCTGATTTTTGATGAAGAATCCAGAGAGACACAATGCAAAAAGACAACATGTTCCACTTTGGTACTGGTTTAACTATATGTCTGCATGTAGAAGAATCCAAATTGATTAATATTTATTACCCTGAATAAAATCCAAGTTCACGTGTATCAAGGACTTCAAAGTAAAACCAGACACATTGAACCAAACAGAACAGAAAGTGGGGAGTAGCCTTAAATGCATTGGCATAGGAGATGACTACGTCAAAGAAACATCAATAGTTAGTCCTAGCACTAAGACCAACAATTAATAAATGAGACCTTATGGAACCAAAATGCTTTTGTAATGCAATTAGTACCATCAATAGGACGAGACTGCATCCTACAGAATAGGGAAAAGTTTCCATCAACTCTACTTCAGATAGAGGGTATATAAAGATCTGAGGTCTTTGATCCACTTGGACTTATGTTTTGTGCACGGTGACAGATATGGATCTATTTGCAATCTTTAGCACATTGACATCCAGTTATACCAGCACCATTTGTTGAAGATGCTTTGATTTTTCCATTGTAAAATTTTGGCTTCCTTGTCAAAAATTACATGTTCATAGGTGTGCAGATTAATGTCAGGGTCTTCAATTTGATTCTACTGGTCCACATGTCAGTTTTTATGCCAGTATCAAGCTGTTTTTATTACTGTAGCTTTATAGAGGAACTTGAGGTCAGGATCGTGATGCCTCCAGAGGTTGTTTTATTGTCCAGGATTCTTTTGGCCATCTTGGGTTTTTTGTTTTTCCATATGAAGTTGAGTATTATTCTTTCCATGTCTATGAAGAATTGGTATGGTATTTTGATAGGGATTTCATTGAATCTGTAGACCTGTCACCATGTAAAAACTTAAGTCCAAGTGGATCAAAGAACTCATCATAAATCCAGTTATTCTGAACGTGATAGAAGAGAAAGTAGGAAGTTGTCTTGAATGCATTGGCACTCTGAGGAGTGGATGGGAGTAGAGTGGGAGGGAGGTGACGTGGCAGGAGAAGGGTAGAGAGGGGGAAGTTTAAAATGAAAAAAAATTAATAAATAAATATATTAAAAAATTAAAAAAAAAAGAAAAGGGCTACAAAACTAAACAGAGAATTCTCAACAGAGGAAGCTCAAATGGCTGTAAGACATTTAAGGAATTGGTCAACATTCCTAATTATCTGGGAAATGCAAATCAAAATTGCTCTGAGATACCACCTTACACCTGTCAGAATGGCTAAGATCAAAAACACAGGAGACAGCTTATGCTGGAGAGGATGTGGGAACTCTCCGCCACTGCTGGTGGGAATGCAAGCTTGTACAGACGTTTTGGAAATCAATATGGTGCTTCCTTAGCAAATTGGGAATCCATCTACCCTAAGACCCAGCTATAGCACTCTTGTGTATATACCCAAGGAATGCTCAATTACACCACAAGGGCATTTGCTTAGCTATGTACATATCAGCATTGTTTGTTATAGCCAGAAACTAGAAACAATCTAAATGCACTTCAACTGAAGAATGGATAAAGAAAATGTGGTACATAGACACAATGGAGTACTACTCAGCAGAGAAAAACAGGGACATCATGAGGTTTGCAGGAAAATGGATGGATCTAGAAAAAAATCATCCTGAGAGAGGTAACCCAGACTCAGAAAGATAAACATTGTATGTACTCACTCATAGGAGGATACTTGATGTAAAACAAAGATGACTAGACTACTACTCACAACTACAGGGAGGCTAACTAAAAAAGAGGACCCTAAGAAAGACCCAGGGATCACCCAATGAAAGAGAAATGGATGAAATCTACATGTGAGTGGGGGTAATGAAGGGCAAGTTTCAAGGGAAAGAGAGCTTAGGGGAGCAGGAGATCCCAGCTGGATCAAGAACATAGAGGGAGAACAAGGAATAACAGACCATGATAAAAGAAGACCACATGAGAATAGGAAGAAGCAAAGTGCTAGAGAGGTCCCCAGAAATCCACAAAGATACCTACACTGTAGATTAATGGTAATGGTTGAGAGAAAGCCCTAACTGAGTTAGTCTGGAGATTGGATGGCCAAACACCCTAAAAGTCATGCTAGAAGTCCTATCTAATAACTGATGGAAGTGGATGCAGAGATCCTAGGCCAGGCTCCATGTGGAGCCCCAGGAGTCCAATTATCAAGAAAGAGGAGGGAATGTAAGAGCGTGAATTGTTGAGACCAAGATTGGAAAAAGCACAGGGACAAATAGCCAAACTAATGGACACACATGTATTATGACCCAAAAGCTGAGGAGCCCCCAACTGGATCAGGCCCTCTATATAAGCAAGACAGTTGTTTAGCTTGAACTGTTTGGGAGGCACCCAGGCAGTTGGACCCAGACCTGTCCTTAGTGCATGAGCTGGCTATTTGGAACCTGGGGCTTATGCAGGGACATGTTCCTCAGCCTGGAAGGAGGGGACTGGACCTGCCTGCACTGAATCTACCAGGTTGAGGTGAATGCCCAGGGCAGTCTTTGCCCTAGAGGAGATGGGAATGGGGTGGGTGTGTGTGGAAGGCGGTGTTGTTGCAGGATGTGCGAGGACAGGGGAACACATGGCTGATATGTAAAATTAAATTAAATTAAAAAAATAAAGATCTAAAGAAACTGAAGGAACTAGAGTTCAGCAGAACAAATCATCCACTTAAAAATGAAGAACAAATCTAAACAGTGAGTTCTATCTAGGGGAAACCAAAATGGCTGCAAATCACCTAAAGAAATATTCAACATCCTTATCCATCTCAGAAATATAAATCACAATTACTTTGAAATTCCATCTTATACCAGCCAGAATGGCTAAGATCATAACAGAAGTGACAGCTTATGCTGGTGAGCATTTGGAGCAAGGGGAACACTCCTCCATTGCTGGTGGGAGTGCAAGTTCATACACTCACTATTGAAATCCATATGGCAGTTCCTCTGACAATTGAGAATTCATCTACCACATGTCCCAGTTATACCACTCTTGTTCATATTCCCAAATGATACTCCATCCTACCAAAAATGCAGATACTCAACCACATTCCTAGGGACTTTATTCATAATATCCAGAACCTAGGACCAATATAGATTTCCCTCAACGGAGGATTGGATAAAGAAAATTTGTTATATTTATGCCGTGGATTATACAAGGTCACCAAGAACACTAGGAAAACAAGGTCTACAGAGTCAACTTAGCAGGGCTCACAGAGGCTCACAGAGACTAAAGCAGCAATCACAGAGTCTAAACAGGCCTGTGCTAGGTCTCCTGCATATATGCTATTGTTAGCTTGCTGTTTTTAGGGGACCTTTAACAGTGGCAGCCTGGGTGTCTTTGACTCTTTCATTTGCTCTTGGGACCTTTCCCTTCTACTGTGTTGTGTCTGCCAGGTTTAAAATGAGAGTTTGTGCCTAGTGTTACTATATCATGTTATGTCCTTTTGGGTTGATACCCCTAGAAGGCCTGCTCTTTTTTGAAGGAAAATGGAGAAAGAGTGGATCTGGGGGAGAAGGAAAGATGGGGACTGGGAGGAGTGAGGGAGGGAAAATTGCAGTCAGGATATACTAACAACAAGAAAGTAAGAAAAAACCTCCACAAATCTAAGCAGGCATAACTGTCCTATTTAGAAGAGACAGTGAAGTGTTCTTTGTACTCATTAAAGGAAAAGTCCAACAACAGGGTATTGCAATGCTAATCACATATACATCAAATACAGGAGTCCCCAACTTCACTGATGAAACAGTCTTAGATATCAAAGCACAGATCAACCTCAGCACAGAGATGGTGGATCATTTCAATACCCCACTTTCAAAAACAGACAGGTAACTTGAGAAAAATTAAATAGAGAAATGATATCATAAGTCAGTTTTACTTCTACATTTTATACACTCTGTGAACTTGTAAACCTCTAGATAGAGGATTTGTTTACAGAAAGTATTCTTTGTCCACTATGCACACAGCAGCCTTCAAAAACCCACCCACATGAAACAGTACTTTCAAAATATCTTCAAATGATCAGCATTCTTTCCCAGAAACCTTCTATTTTCTAACAGTCAATGGAATATGAGACTCAAAAATTTGATCAGAATATTTTAATACAAAATATATTAGTTCATAAGCTTTTTTTGAGTATGTACAGAGTCCATATAATTTAAATAAGGACCTCTTTATATTATATGAACTATGTAAACCACAATGCAAAACTAAATGGGACAATGGTTCTCCATCTCATTGTGAACACACAGCTTAGAGCTTGGCATTTTGTTCCCCTGGGAACCAAGACCCAAACACACTGTGGGCAACTCAAAAGAGGTATATATCTTTCCCAAATAATATGACATATGTATTTTTCACTAAAAGGTATTTACAAAATCTTGTTTTACTAGTTCTACTACTAAAGTCAGAGAATCTAAAAAGATATTTCTGAAAGAGCACTCAATATATGTATTTGCATGTTCCTGAAGTTCTCTGTAGACCATGCTTGCCTTGCAAACATAGGTTCACCCGCTTGTGCCTCACTCGTCCTCAGATTAGTGGCATGCACCACCATGATACCCAGTAAGATGTTTGGTTTTGATAGCACAGGGCTTGTTATAAAATGGACAATTCATACGATTAAAATAGAAAAGAAAGACATGTTAATTTCCATAGTTAAATCATTTCACATTTTTATATATGGTAAATTATCATCCTCTATCCTGTAGATACCAATATCATGATGATACATGAACATGTATAAATATTTCTGATAACTATGACAGTGCAAAACTTAATGCAAATAGGTTTAGAGCAAAGCAGAAAATCTGTGCAATTTCTGAAAAATAGTTTTGATAATGGATAAAAATAACTTGAACAAATAAAAGTTTGTGTTATTTTACGCCTTCAGTATCACATAATATAAATATTAAAATGAACATTATATTGTAAAAATGTTTTAAAATAACCAGTGAGCAGATACTTATATCTTTTAATTTAGAAAAACTATAAATTGAAAAATATCCATAGTAAAATAGAAAAAAATTAAAATCTAATGTTTTAAATTCTTCTATTATAAATTGTTTATATTTATTCATATACAAATGCACACATAATAGACAATGCAACTTGAACATACTAAGTCAGCCATATTTTTAAGTTAGTTTTAAGGAAAAGCACTCTAACACAGTGAGCAACTGTCATTATTACTTTGCAGGGAAATTAATCCCCATGCATAAAGATTCTATTAGTGTACATCAACATGTGCTTATGTAGATTAATCTGCTCTTATCAGATAGTAGACATATATTGTACTTATTAGACATTATTCAGTACATATCAAATATTTAATTTCTATCACCTTAATTTTGACAAGAAATTAAAATCCAATTAGAAAATTAGACTACACAAGATTAGTGTCATATAAAATAATAATATCTCTATGACATATGGTGTTTTGTTGTTATGGTAATTAAAATAAATATTCTTATTGTGCCACAGTGAGGAAATTAAACTGGAGAATGACAGAATAATTCCTATACCTAATTACATACATAGTTTCTCACACCTATGTAAAAAAATTTTATCAAAAGCATGAAAGTAGTTGTGAGCCTTGAAGTGCATATGCTTGCATGTGTCTCACTCTCTATGAAAAGTGTAAATTGGAAGTGGCTTGTCTAATCAAATATGTTAAATTCTTATAGATTTTATAAGTTTATTTTAGTTCCTTTCTGACTTCATAAGATATCAAATCACATTGACACAGCACTCTCTTCTTGTACATATTAGACAAGCCATCCACAGAGAGCTCATGTAATTAAAATTGTAATCTTTGCATGCATGGGGATGCTGCTGTAGGACCTGAAGAGATTCTCAGGCTGATGCAGAGAGGTGCCTGAGCTGCTTAGATTGGAGCACAGAGGAAAAGAGGAGGAACAGGGAAGAACAGGGACACCATCTGCTGTAAAGCAGAAGAGTTTCCTCCTAGCATGCAAGATCTAGTGTCTAGTAGACTATACAGCACTGTAACCTTACATGAAATGAGCAATGTTCCCTGGAGCCAGTTGACTCTTTCAGAGAATATTTTATTAGATGCCAATTTTTAAATCTCCCCAGCTCCCTTTGGCATGTCCAATTCAGACTAAACCTATCACAATGTCCTTTATGTCAAGTGACATTTCATACTTGAACATTTTTCCCATTCCACTGCTGAACTGAAGACTTACTCCATAGCCATATTTCAGCAGAAATAGTAATGTCACATGAACAACAATCCATCTGTCATATATTTGTTTTAGGTAGTTTTTCATCCATTGCTTCCAACCGACTTCCTGAACACACACACACACACACACACACACACACACACACACACACACACACACACATTCCATGTTTCCTTTCTTGAGTTCAGACATGAGTGTAAGATGCAGTTCTCATTTTCTCATACTTATTATATGGTTGCCTCCAGCTAGGGTCATGTCAGCCTGGGATAAAATATACCTGACTTCTTTCAAATCCTAACATACATGATGGTTTCTTTTTAACAGTACTGAAGTTACTCAAGCATATTAGTCTGACAATATGTCTTAATCTTGCATCTTTGAGAATGCCTAGAAAATCTTTTAGAGGCCCAATCATAGTCAATGGGTGCATAGAAGCACATTCATAACACGCAACAAATTCACAATAGATATATTATATATGCAGCAAACACATGAACATCATATGTTATCAGATAACACAAATAGTAGAACTTAGATAAAGGATCTGACACAGATGAAGGCATTTCTACAGCAGAGAGTGTGTCCCAGTGTCCAGTTCTGACATTCCTGCTCTGAAATCTTCTGCAGCAAACAGACAGTATTTGTTACTAGAGCTTCACACATGGAAATTGCTAGTAACTAAATGTAGTCACATCATCCCTTCTCACATTAGCATGCTTAGACCTCTAGAATCCCCTCAAATATTCTATCAGTCCTCTCTTATATAATCTTTCTCTTGCAGAACTAACATTTCCAACACCCAAATCCCGATGAGAAATAGGCATGACAGTGAATATGGGGAAATTCCTCATGTCTACAACAAAAAAGAGAAAGAATAAACCCCAAATTCCTTCTTCTATTTGAAAATAATAGAAGAGTCACTAGGAAATATCTTAATGGGATAGAGATTGAGTCTGTACTTCCCCTAGGGCATATGAATGCCAAACCTTGGAAAGGAATAAATGAATAAAAGACTTACTCAATCATAATATCTCTGTTAAATTTCGTCATTATCCAATCAATTGTTTTGTTGAGTGGGTAGACAGCAAAAGCTGGGAAAAATCCAACAATCACCACATTTCCTTCCCCAGTTAAATTGTAGTTCATTCTGACTAAGCACTCACTGCTTTTGTAGGAGCACACAAGAATAGGAATCTGCAAAAAGCAAAGGATAAAAATCCAAGGGCACAGCATATTAACAAAGTATCTGCCCACCCATGGGCATGATAAGGTGGACTCTACAGGGTCCAACCCGTATATACATAGCTCATGTGTGTAAGTGTTTGTTTCTATTTTATTGGTGACTGGAGCTATCCCGTGAACCACCCCAAGTTCTTTCTGTCAGGATTCTTCACTCCCCTGTGGAATTAACCAATAATTACTTCCCTCAGGCATTGAATCTGAGGCCATGCTTTTAGAATAAAAAACAACATGCATAAAAATATTTTTTAGGCTCTTCTCCAGCCACAAGCAGTATGATTTCATCCAAGACCATAGAGAACCAGTCCCTAGACATGAAATCGCCTTAGAGGATTCTGCCACAAGTGTAAACCAAGAAACTACTCATGGGAAAGCCATTTATGGTGATACAAACTTGTTACACCAGTTGACGCCATGGTGAATAAAAGGGGAAAGGTTCAAAATATCCCCATGGCAGGAGTGACCAGGACACAATAATGGACGCCATGTTCTGTATTCCTGGAGTCTCTCAATCCTAGTTTTGTTTTCCATGGTCTCCATGAGTCACAGAATACTTTTCCACAGATGTACATCTGAATACCAGTATTATGTCCATGCCCATTTCTATATAGTTTGTTTCTCTTTCTTATGAAACTAATGGTTCTTCAAAATTGCTTTCCAAATTATCAACTTCATGTTTATGTAGAAATCAAGTTTCCCCATTGAATCTAAAATTTGACTTTCTGTTATATTCATTGATCCACCAAAAACCACTGAATTGACATATTGTCATGGTACTCCCTAATCCTAGAACATTTGGATTTATTTAAGTCTAATTATTAGACATAAGTCCTACAATTTTTCCATGAGTCACAGAATGTTCCTTTTTCTACAGATGTATGTGTGAATGCCACTATGATGTTCATGCCCCTTTGTAAACAATTTGTGTCTCTTTCTGATGAAACTAATGGTTCTACTGAATTGATTTCCAAATGCTCAACTTCATGTTAATGCAGAAATCCAATTTTCTTTTTGAATCTGAGCTTTGACCTTCTTTAATATTATTTTATCCACTATGAACCAATGATTTCTCATAATATGGCCAGTCCCATAACATGGGTCCACCTACTAATTATCTGTATCTGAGAACATAGTATCATAAAGAAATATAATACCTTAGAAATACATCTAGCCTTTTATCCCCCCCAAACAGTGAGTCAAGCTGTCAGGAGAAGGGCTCTGTTTTCAAAAGCACAGGGATCAGTTAAGGCAGTGACTCCACAATGTATGTGTGGCACTGTAGCCATGGTGCGTGTTAATGTAATGGTGACCACAATGAAAACTATGCACGGCATAGAATGTGAATCATTGTGCAATCAACGACTTTTCCTTCATAGCGATGAATCAATGTTACTGGACTAGGACACAGCTAAGTGAGGTTCACTACCCTTTTTGCCCTCCTCTACCTTAACCTACCTCTACCTCCTATCTGCAGGAGCCTTCCTCCCAACCTAACTCATTCCCTAAAGATGCCATGACTTGAACAGAATTGTACACCCCTAATATTTGTTGTCTATTGTTTTGCTAATCTTTGCCATTGTGACTGAATTAAGATGAATTATCAAAATTCTTTTGATTTGCATTTCCCTAATAGGTAAGACAGATACTCATTTTGGTGGTTTCCTGGCAATGTTTTCTTCTTTGTATAACTCTCTGTACAGGTCCCAGTCCCATATATTTGAATTGGTCATTCTTTCTTTTTTTTGAGTCATTATATTTGGGTTCTTTGTATATTCTGGATATTAAATTCTCTGTCATATCTATATCTATATCAACTATCCACCATCTATCTCTATCTATCTATCTATCTATCTATCTATCTATCTATCTATCTACTCTATCTATCTATCATCATCATCATCTATCTGACTGTCTATCTATCTGTCATCTATCATCTGTCTATCTATCTATCTATCTATCTATCTATCTATCTATCTATCTATCTATCTTTCTATGTCTCTGTATCTATATCTATATATATCAACCATCTATCCCTATCTACCTGTCTATCTATCTATCTATCTATCTATCTATCTATCTATCTATCTATCTATCTATCCATCTCTGTCTCTGTCTCTGTATCTGTATCTATATCTATAGCTATGAATCTATATATGTTTGGTGGGCCTCCCTTTCATCTGGTGGGTTGTTCCTTTAGCCATGCAGGAGCTTTAGTTTTATGAAATCACACTTGAAGCCTGGTGGCTATTATTCTTGTGTTGATGGAGGCCTATTCAGAAAATCCTTTCCTGTGTGAATATCATGCAGGGTACTGTCCATGCATCCTTCTAGAAGTTTCAGGTTTAGGTCTCTAATCAATTTGGAGTTTGTTATTATGTAAGGTGACAGACACTGGTCTAACTTCATTCTCCTGTATGTGAACATCCAGTTTTCTCAGCACTATTAGGTGAAGATGTTTGTTTTTTTCTGCTGCATATGTTTGTCCAGTATGTCTGTTTTCTTGCCAGTGAATAATGTTTGTATTACTATGGCTCTGTAGTTTATCATAAGATCTGGAAAATGATACCTCAGTGTTGTTTTTTGTTCTGAATTATTTGGACTGTATGGGGTCTTTTGCTTGTGGTCCATATGAATTTTAGGAAGACACAATTTTTTTTCTATCTTAAATAAGATTTATTTAACTTGAAGATTTTAGCATAGTAGATATTTTAATTACATACATTTAAACACTGCTATATATTCAGTATTGATTATAACACTTGACACAGAAATTCCTTAGCACATTTTTTTAACCTTTAAAAGTATATTAGTTTGTTCTTAAGTAATTAGCAGATTTTGTATTAAACTTACAGGACTCCTGTTATTTTCTTTGCAGTATATTTATAAAACACAGCAGTAATAAGACAACACAAATTTTTAATTCTCTGTTACAATCATACTGGAATAAGAACATCAGAAAATAAATGGCTGAGTTCATGAAAGATTGATTTTAAGAATGACATGCCTTTGTACAATTCCTTCAATGCAATTTTGGGTGTTTGTTTTTGTTGTTGTTGCATTCCTGTTTGGAGTCTGAAATATGCTGTTTAAGTTTAGCTCTCAGAACTCCATAGTATGTTCTTTGTTCAGTCATATGTGTCTTAAATCCAAGTTCATCTATCAGTGTAAGAAGATAAATGCTCCTAGACGTCACATGGTTGTTACATCCATGAATGAAGAGTAACTGTGGTTATCTGATAAGGCTTCAAAGAGATCAAGAAAGTAAGCACTTTTAGCATGGAAAGGGTGATTATTTCATGGTGCTCACACATAGTTGAGGGGTTGTGTATTTTTTTGTATTTGATTTTATTCTAGTCTGGTATTCTATTGGCTTCTTATTTCTTCATAGGCATTTCCCTCTTTAAGTGGGAAAAGATTTCTTCAATGATCTTGTAAAATATATTTTCTGTGCCTTTCAATTGGTATTCTTCTCCTTCCTCTATCCCTATTATTTGTAGGTTTGGTGTTTTCATGGTGTCCCAAATTTCTGGACATTTTTTATCATGAGGTTTTTGGCTTTAGTGTTTTCTTTGACTGATGAATCTATTTCTTCTACCGTATCTTCAACACCAGAGATCCTCTCTTCCATCTCTTGCATTCTGTTGGTTATACTTGCATCTGAAGTTCCTGTTTGTTTACTCAGATTTTCTATTTCCAGCATTCCTTCTGCTACTGTCTTCTTCATTTTTCTATTTCCCTCTTCAGGTCTTGGACTGTTTCCTTCGTCTGTTTCACTGCTTTTTCATGATTTTCTTTCAGGGATTTATTTTTTTCTTCTGCATTATTTATAAGGTTGTTTTCTTCGGCCTCCTCCATACTGTGATGTTCTGGTTTAGCTGTTGGAGAAGGGCTAGGTTCTGGTGGTGCTGTATTGCTCTTTATTTTGTTGAATGTACTTCTGCCTTGATGTCTGCCCATCTCCTTGTGGATTTGTTCTTGGTCTTATCGGTGCACTTGGTCCAGAGAGAGCTGACAGATTTAGCGAGCTTCTTTCTGGTCTAGATGGAAGCTCTGGGTTGGATAGTAGCTCTGGTCCAGATGGGAGTGCTGGCAGCATGGGAGCTCTGGGCTGGTCTCTGAGTCTCAGGAAGTGGCTGGTGTTTCAGGCAGATGGGTGTGGGGGCAGGGTGAGGAGAATGCAGGGTCTGCCTGCAGTCTTGGAAAAATGGAACCTTCCCATGGGGCCTGCTGGATGGTCAGAAACTGGGGTCAAGTTGGGCAGGTCTTCCCTGGAATGGCTGGTGCCCAGGGGTGGGAACTAGGGGCAGGCCTGTCTGGTATGACCCCAGGAACTCAACTCTGGTCCAGATGGGAGTTCCTGGGCAGGATGGAAGCTTGGGGCTGGTTTCTAAATTTCAGAAAGTGTCTGGGGTCTCAGGTAGATGGGTGTGGGGGCAGGGTGAGGAGATTGTAGTTTCCTCCGGGGTTTTTGGAAAAGGGGAACCTCCAAAGTGGGGGTGGGGGTCCTGCCCGATCACCAGAACCTGAGGCCAAGTTGGGCAGGTATTCCCCTGAATGGCTGGTGCACAGGGCTGGGGCATAAGGGCTTGCCTCTCTGGGTGTGACGCCAGGCACTCACCTCTTCAGTGTTTTTGATCTTAGGCATTTTGATACATATAAGATGGTATCTCAGAATCATTTTGATTTGCATTTCCCAGGTGATTAAGGATGTTGCGCAATTCTTTAAATGTCTTCCAGCCAATTGATCTTCTGTTGAGAATTCTGTTATGCTCTTTAGCCTATTTTTTAATTGGATTGTTCAGTATTTTGAAGTCTAGCTTTCTGAGTTCTTTATATATTTTGGAGTTCAGCCCTCTGTCAGATGTCGGATTGGTTAAGACCTTTTCCCATTCTGTAGGCTGTTATTTTGTCTTATTGACCATGTTCTTTGCTTTACAAAAGCTTCTCCATTTCAGGAGGTCCAATTTATTAATTGTTGCACTCAGTGTCTGTGCTACTGTGTTGTATTATGGAAGTGGTCTTCTTTGCCAATTCATTCAAGACTACTTCCTCCTTTCTTAAATTATTTAAAAAAAGAAAACACTATGGTCTGCTTATGTTGTGGAGAATGTGGAAAAAGGGGAACACTCTTCCACTGATGGTGGGTATGCAAGCTTGTACAGCCACTCTGGAAATCAATAGGATGGTTTCTCAGAAAATTGAGAATAAGTCTTCCTCAAGACCTACCTATATCACTCTTGGGCATTTCCCAAGGAATGCTCAATCTTATCACAAGAACACATGCTCAACTATGTTCATATCATTACTATTTTTAATAACAAGAACCTGGAAACAGCCTAGATGCCCTTCAATTGAAGAATGGATAAAAAAATGTGGCACATATACACAATGGAGTAATACTCTGCAGTAAAAAACAATGATACCATGAAATTTGCAGTCAAATGGATGGAATTAGAAAATATCATCATGAGTGAGGTAACCCAGACTCAGAAGGACAAATATAGTATGTACTCACTCATAGTGGATACCAGACATGAGGGACGGGATAGCCAGACTGCAACCCACAGCTCCAGAAAGGCTAGCTAACAGGGAAAGACCCTAGGAGGGACACATGGATGACCCACCAAAGGAGAAGTGGATGAGATATAAATGAGCAAAATGGGAGTGGGGGGGTGGAGGAGTGCAAGGAGTGGGGGATGAGAATGTAGGGAAATGGGAGGGTAAGGCTGGAACACGGACAGAGTGGAGGGCAGGGAGGAAGGTACCAAGATGAAGACATCATGGGAAAAGGAAGAGGCAGGGTACTGGGGAGGTTCTCAGGAACCCAGAAGGATGATACCACCTTGGACTTCAGGCAGAGGGTGCCTGGACTGGTATACTCTGGTAACCAATCTAGCAAATATCCTAACTATCATCATAGAGCTTTTGTACAGTGAGTGATGGAGGCAAATGCCAAGATCAATGGCCAGGCACCAGGATGAGCTCTGGGAATCCAAAAGATGAGAGAGAGAAGGGATTCTGATGCAAAGGACTTTGAGACCATGAGGGGAAGAAGTGCAGTGATGACTGGTTGCACTATTGGAGAACCAGGAGCTAGTGGCTGTGAAGCCCCCAAGGGACTGATTTAAGCCCTCTTAATATGGAAGAAGGTTGTTTGGCTTCAACTGTTTGGGGAACACCCAGGCAGGGGCATCGGGATCTGTCCCTGGTACATGGACAGGCTTTTGGGAATCTGGTGCCTGTGGTGCAGCGCCTTGCGCAGCATTGGTACAGTGGGAAGGGGCTTGGACCTGCCTAGGCTGTGTGCCAAGCTCTGCTGGCTCCCCATGGGAGACCTTGATTTGGGGCATGTGGGGATGTGGGGTGGCTTGGGAGGGAGGGCTGGGATATGGGAAGAGTGAGGAGGAGGGATCTGTGGGTGGTATGTAGAATGAGTAGAAAATTTCTTAATAAAGAAAAAAAGACAAAAAATAAGATTCAGTACTCATCAAATAATATCAGCTGTGTTTGCCAGAACAAAGCTGGTAGATGAGCAATGCTTTTAACTAAGAATGGAGATGGAAGTGGCTCCTTAATCCGCATGGCTATCTGAGAAGCAACTGAACGCTAGATCAACCATGTTGTAGTAAATACCTCAGAGCCATGAGTATATGGGCAACACATTGGGCACAGGGGCTTACATAAAGTACAGAGGATGAAATGCTGGAGGAGAGGTACGGGCTGGATCTGGGAGGCCTTGGTGGTGAGTATGATGGAAATATGAGGGATTATATACTCAAAGACTTAATCAAAATATTATATAAAATTGAATCTCAATATAATATATAAACATATGCAAAACAGCAAACCCCACAGAACACCAAAGCATACAAAATAGCATTATTAAATAGAAAGAGAATTCTATCTGGAGGAAAATTTATACTTCAATTCTAAGAGAACACAATCAGTAATTTTGAATTTTACGTAAAAGGTGAGATACTAGTCTAATTATTCATGTTTTGAATTTTACATAAGGTATAGGTTCTGGTTACTAATTTTTAATTATAGGGTTCATTTCTGCCAGTAACAATTTTCTCATTCATGAACTCCTTTAAAATTTCATGTCATCACAGAATCTCCTTCCCTGCCCTTCCACTCTGTCCCCACACACCAGCTCAACCTTCCCATTTCCCTATTTTCTCTCACCTGCCATTGCTTGCCCATCTGCCACAACATCCACCCCTATCCTTCTCTTGCAGATCCCATCCACCTCTCCTTTGCTGGGCTATCCATGTGTCCCTCCCTGTCAGCTAGCCTCTCCGAAGCTATGGCCTGCATTCTGGCCATCCCTTGCCCTACATCATGGGAGCATTAAGAGGCAGGTTGTTGTGGAAGCTCTCAGGAATCCACAGGGATGACCCCACCTTGGACTGCTGGCAGTGATGGAGGGTGCTGCCTGGACTGGTCTACCCTGGTGACCCGTCTAGTGACTACCCTGTCATTATAGAGCCTTTATTCAGTGGCTGGTGGAGGCAGATGCAGGCAACTGGGAATCCAGTGGATGGGAGACAGGAGAGATCTAATCATGAGGGACATTGAGATCATGATGAGAAGACATGCACAGATGATGACCATACTAGTGGAAGCCCATGAACTGTGGACTGGTGGCTGTGGAGCCCCCATGGGACTGGACTAGGCCCTCTGGATGCCGGAGACAGTTGTTTGGCATGAACTGTTTGGGTGACACCTGGGTGAGGGCATCAGGATCCATCTCTAGTGCATGGGCAGGCTTTGGGGAGCCGGGTGTCTGGGGTGTGGCACCTTGTGCAGTCTTGGTGCAGCGGGGTGGGGCTTGGTATCCCAGGCTCTGCTGACTCTCCATGGGAGACCTTGATTTGAGGATGTGGAGATGTGGGGTGGCTTGAGAGGGAGGGCTGAGAGGAAGGAGGAGGATGGAGGTGGGATCTGTGGGTGCTATGTAGGGTGAGTAGAACATTTTTAATAAAAAATGGGAAAAAAGAAAAAAATAATTAAATTAAATCTGAAATGGAGATCTTGGTTTCATTATTTTTTTCAGTAAAAATCCTAATATAAATATTATGTAGTTTTAAATACTTTCCTGTATTAATAGAATTGGAATTCACAGAACAGAAAATCTAAAAACATATCCATATAAAAGAACTTGAGGACTAGATGAAAAGGCATGGAAGTGTCCAGCCACCTTTCTCAAATGAAAACTTTATATAAGTGTTATATGAACACATGCATTCAGATATCATGACTGTCATTCTCATAGCCAAGATGTTAACTAGTGGGAAGCACGTCCAGTATGGACATGTTGGACAAAGAAATTCATATCTCAGGCAAGAAAGAAGGAAAAGACTCAGTATTTTATCATGCCACTTAAAATGACATTAACTTAGAACTTACAAATGACTTGTATGTGGGATTTTTCCATTAAATATTATTCAGACTATTGTTGGCAATGAGTACTGAAACCGTGCATACTGGGATATTGAGTAACTATATCCCAGGGTCTGTAGAAGCAGCTGATGGAGTGATGAAATGTTCCTGAACCCTATGTTTCTCCAACTATAATCATTTGCTGGTTCTAGCGTGGCTTCTAAACTGCCATCTTACCTGATCAATTTCAATTCTTAGTAACAACAGAAGATTTACTAAAAAACTTATACCAAGGTCAGCAAGATGTCTTGGTGGTGGCAAGACACTGATAGATCTGAGGCTCTGAGACAAACCCAGGTTCCCACAGTGACAGGAAAAAATAGATTCTGAGAACTACCCTCTGATTTCCACACCCACATTTTAAGTGTCTGTATTTACACACAATGCATGTGTGCACGCATGCGTGTGCACATGCACACACACATATATGTCACATATATACACACAAATTAAAAAATAATAAAAAATTTAAAAATTAAGAGTGTAATTACTTAGTCTGTCATAAACACCTATGAGAAAAATTATCATGCTAAATGATCAAATGTTAACAACAAAAACAACTTGGTGTAGTTGAGAAAAGAACCAGATTTCCCATTATGTCCACTTTTACAAAAAACAAAAATGAAAACAAAAAGCAAAAACAAATACAAAAAACAAACAACTACCACACCCCCCCCAAAAAAAACCTCTTGGTTAATCAAGCAAGGAAAAGAAAGTTCAATCATGAAGGGAAAAAAATAAAATTATTGTTATTTCCACTGGATGAAACTATAATTGTTAGAAAGTCCAAAATTTTAACTAAAGAGTGAATGATGAGCTGAGCAGGTCTGTATGACTTTCTGCATACCTAGAGGATATTGAAAATTCAATGTGACACCACCAATAAAGTAAATATACATATAAAAAGATTTTTGTTATATTATTTAGTAACAAGTAATTGCCAAGTCAGTTGGGACTCAATATACCCCAGTATTAGGAGACCTCATGAGGATCCCCTTCATATATTTTAGAATGTCTTCAAAGCAATAGGTTTCTATACCATCCATCAACTGCTCCTCAATTACAGCTGTCTGTCACCAGATTCCCTTCCTCAACTCCATTTCTCTTCACACTGCCCACCTGACACCCCATTCATGTTCCCTAACCCCACTCCACCCATATAATCTATTCTATTTCTCCCACTGATAAATTTATGTGTTCTCCCAGAGCCTTCTTCTATACCTAACCTCTCTGGGTCTATGGATTATAAGTTGGTTATCACTTATCTAAGGGTTAATACCCACATATAAGTGAATACATACCATATTTATCATACTGGGCCTATGTTACCTGACTCTGGATGTTTCTTTTTTCTAGTACTATCCATCTGCCTGTAAATTTTATGATGTCCTCTTTTGTTGTTTTGTTTTTTTGAGAGAGAGTCTTTCTGTGTATCTCTGGTTGTCCTGGAACTTGCTGTGTAGACCTAGCTGGCCATGAACTCACAGAGATCCCTAAGCCTCTGCCTCTTGAGTGTTGGGATTAAACTCATGCACCACCATTGCCCAGCTGACTAATGTGTTCTAAGGTACTGAACATGGTGCTGCTTTAGAGTCACTACTGCATTCTAAGAGAAAAATGAGCGAGTAGATAAAGAAGGATAAAGTTGAAGAAATAGGTCAACAGAAGGTACTGGCTTCAGAGAAGGAGTTCATATATCATAACTCAAATTCTCAACTTGGTTTCTCATGAAGAATGATTTATGAGCATTTCTGGACACAGTATAACCAAGGAATTTCTGGATTTGACCTGATTATTGTAGCTTCACACAATGGAGAGTAGGGATACTGCTTGGTTATATGGTCTCTGGGACAGATGTAGCATGAGTCATACTGCTCATGCTCCATGAATGGTGGATGTTGTACACATAGGTGGAGGCTGTCTGATTTGTATTTGGGAATAGAACACACAGTATGTCCACATGAACTCTGAATGTCATGGGTCGTTTCAAAACTTTACCTTCACATCTAACTGTGGATGTTCAGACATTCTGCTGAGATAGTTTTAAATGTGTTCAAACAAATAACTCATTGACACTGTCCTGGGACCAATCTGCCCAACATTGCTTTCTCCCATGGGCATCAATACCCAGGGATATGAGTTGATGTCATAGGACCTGAGGCTGAGATGTCCTCAGATTGTTTTCCAAACCATGTTTTTACCTCTGCTGTGGACCTCAACTGCAGAGCCCTAGGTCAGAGAGTGCTTGGCATTTCTCCAGCGTAGTGGAGCCAGCTGCAGAGCAAGCCATCTCATCCACATAAGTATTTTCTTCAGTGGACATCAGACATAAAAGCAGATGTGTATACATGGTTATCCATTTGATAAACTGATATGCATCCACAGACCACACTACTGGCTTAGAGATTTGGAGACTTGACCTGATGATCACTCTGTATTTCTTCTTCTGGATCCTGTACACCCCCCTTCTCCTGTCCAACCTCACTCACCCCAAGTGTTTTTGGAGAATGAAGCAGAGTCAAGACAAGCATGGAAATGTGGTGTCAGGTTGTGTCTTTTTCCTTATTGCAGTGCCAAGCACTGAAGTGCAGGTGGACAAAATGTTTTACAGCTATGCCCTGGATGTGCTGTAAGTGTGTTTGCCTTTTTCATGTGAATGTCATGATACATAATGCAGCATAGAGGTGGGAATATGCAGAGCAATGCAGGGAACTTCTGTGCATTTCTCCCAACATTGTCACCAAGAAGTGTTGCAAAATATGTTTGGATTTTTACCAATCACACTTTCCTCACTATGAATCTGTGAGACTTTTAAAATTTTTTCCCAATTAGCCTCCATTTACAAGAATGAAAGCCACGTTGATAACAGCATTCTTTACTTTTTTCTCTCATAGGTAGCCTTCCCTTTCTCAGGGGCCATTGTGAGGTGTTCAGTGTTGTCCTAAGACAAGAAACTACAGACTACTACACTGAGTTCTGTAGTCACAAAGTGCATTCAAATATCTTCCCGAGTCTGCTAATGTCATGTGTTTCAGTGTGTGACTCTATTGCAGATGGAGCGTATCTAATGTTTGTGGCACTCTTTACTGGGGAGAGCATCCATGTAACCTTTTAGTTAAGCTTTCAGATACCCTGCATGGGACCATTCCACACCTCTGAAGCTGTGATGGGGAGGATGTATGAGATCTGTCTACTGTGAGGCACTTGGGTGTGTCCCTTGTCCTTCCCTCACTTGAACACATCCACAGTCATAGGCTTTTAGGGGTTACAAAGGCCAGGTCTTTCTGTACCTTCAAAGTAAAAGAGTAATGTCTGCATTTCAAATGCTGTGTTGTCATTCTGAAAAAGCTAGGATATCACTTACTGTGGTGACTGCTGACTCCCTTCTCACTTGCTATAGTGGCAGGTGCTGCCTGTGGTTGCTGTCAATGTTTGAAACTGGGATGGGGAGACTACACACTGGGTCATCTCTACTTCTGTAAAGATGTATGTGTCTGATGTTTTTAAGTCTAAATATTTTATTCTCTGATATTTATATTTACCTCTATTCCTCTTTTTCTTGTTTCATGTTTTATTAAAGGATTTTTATTAATTTTATACACCAACTATGTATCTCCCTCCCTTTTCTCCTCCCACCCCTCCATCTTCCCCACCCTCCCAAACCACTATTCATGCCCTCTTTCAACAAAGAGTCCTCCAATCAGGATTCAGCAGAGTCTGTTACATTCAGTAGTGGCAGGTCCTAGTCCCTCTCCCTGTACCAAGGCTGTGCAAGGTGTCAAACCATAGGTAGTATGCTCCAAAAAGGAAGTTCATGCACTAGGGATGGATCCTGATCCTACTGCCAGGGGGCCCCTTAATCAGATTATCTCCTCAACTGTCTCCCTTATGCAGAGGGTGTAGTCCAGTCCCATGGATGCTCCACAGCTGTTGGTCAAAGTTCATGAAGTCCCACTAGTTTGCAGTGGTTTTTCACTGTAGGTTTCTATATCATGATCTTGATGCCCATTGCTCATAGAATTCCTCTTCTCTCTCTTCACCTGAACTCCTGGTGCTGACCTGGTTCTTGGCTGTGTATCTCTGCAAGTGCTTTCATTAGTTACTGGATGAATGCTCTATGATGACAGATAAGGTATTCACTGATGTGATCACTGGAGTAAGCCAGTTTTGGCACTTCTCCACTATTGCTAGTAGTCTAAGCTGGGGTATCCTTGAGGAATCCTGGGAACTTCCCTAGTACTCATTTTCTATCTGTCCCCATGATGTCTCCCTTTATTGTGGTATCTCTTTCATTGCTCTCTCACTCTGTCCCAATTCTACCTCAACCATCCTATTCCCAAATATTCTCTCAATTTTTTAAAGTAATCATTTTTACAATATTGAGCATTCATATACATATATATACATATGTGTGTGTGTGTATGTGTGTGTGTGTGTGTAAAATTTCCCCATCTACTAATGACATATTCAGTTTCTTCATTATTTAAAGTTTTCATTATTGATGTCATTCAAGATTTTATTAAGTTTATTTTACCATATTTCTGAGACAATTGTGAATGAGGTTTTCTTAGTTTCTTTTTCAGCAAATGTGTTCTTTGTATGTAGGAAAGTAACTGTCTTTTGTGGTAATTTTTAATTCTGCCATTTTGATGTAAATATTTTCTATGGAGTATTTAGGATCTCAGTTATGGAAGCCTGTTGTTGGTTTCTTTTTTTGCTGTTAGTGTATTTGGGAGAACCAACACCATGTTCTCAAATAGATGGAGTCTATTCTTAATTGTGACTACTTGGCCTTAGCTTGGCTTTTTTTAAAAGCCAGCTTTATTTATCCAAAATATCCCCTTTACCTTTTTAAAATTTTCTTTCATATTTAAATTTAATTTTACATATCAGCTATAGATTCCCCTGTCCTATGTTCTCCCCCCCCTTACAGCCTTCCCCACCTTTCCCTCAGGCCAACCCCCATTTCCATATCCTCGAGGGCAAAGACTACCCTCTGAGCATTCAGCTGAACCTGGTAGATTCAGTCCAGGCAGATGCAATCTCCTCCTCCCAGGCTGAGGAAAGTGTCCCTGCATAAGCTCCAAGTTCCAAAAAGCCAGCTCAATCACTAAGGTCAGGTCTGGGTCCCACTGCCTGGGTGCCTTCCAAACAATTCGAGCTAATCAACTGTCTTGCTTATCCAGAGTGCCTGATCCAGTTGGGGGCTGCTCAGCTGTGGTTCATAGTTCATGTGTGTCCATTAGTTTGGCTATTTGTTCCTGTACTTTTTCCAGTCTTTGTCTCAACAATTCTGGCTCATAGAATCTCTCCTTTTGTTGAGAATTAGACTACTGGAACTCCACCTGGGGTCTGGCCATGGATTTTTGCATCCTCTTCCCTCAGTCATTGGATGAGATTTCTATTGCAACAGTTAGGGTATTTGGCTATCCAATCACCAGAGTAGGTCAGTTTGGGGTTTCTTGAGACCATTGCCAGTAGTCTACAGTGGAGGTATCTTTGTGGATTTCTGGGGACCTCTGTAGCACTTTGCTTCTTCCTATTCTCATGTGGTCTTCATTTGTCATGGTCTCTTATTCCTTGTTCTCCCTTTCTGTTCTTGATCCATGTGGGATCTCCCGATCCTCTAAGCTCTCTTTCCCTTGAAACTTGCCCTTCATTACTCCCACTCATGTCCAGGTTGTTCATGTTGATGTCATTCATTTCTGTCATTCAGAAATCCCTGTGTCTTTCTTAGGGTCCTGTTTTCTAGGTTGCCTCCCTGGAGTTGGGGGTAGCAGTCTAGTCATCTTTGTTTTACACCTAGTATCCTCCTATGAGTGAGTACAAATCTGGCTATTACAAACAATGCTGATATGAACATAGATGAGTAAGGGCCCTTGTGGTGTGATTGAGCATTCCTTGTTTATATGCCAAAGAGTGGAACTGCTGTGTCTTGGGGGAGATGGATTCCGAATTTTATCTTTCTTTGTTGCATCTTTGTTTGGTTTAGGAATCAGGGTATTTGTAGCCTCATAGACGGAGTTAGGTAATGTTCCTTCTGCTTCTATTATGTGGAACAAATTAAAAAATATTGGTATGATCTGATGGTGAAGATCTGTTATAATTCTGTGCTGAAAACATCTGGTCCTAGGCTTTTTTTGGTTGGGAGAGCTTTAATCACTGATTCTATTTCCTTAGGGGTTATTGGACTATTTAAATGGTTTATGTGGTCTTGATTTAACTTAGGTATGTGGTACCTATAAAGAAAATTATCCATTTCTTTTAGATTTTCCAGTTCTGTGTAGTAGAAGTTTTTGAAGTATGACCTGATGATTCTCTGAATTTCCTCATTGTCTGTTGTTATGTCCCCCTTTTCATTTCTGATTTTGTTAATTTGGATGCTCTCTCTCTCTGTCTTTTGGTTAGCTTGGATAAGGGATTGTCTATCTTGTTGATTTTCTGAAAGAACCAACTCTTTGTTCCATTATTTTTTTGTATTTTTCTCTTTGTTTCTATTTTATTGATATCAGCTCTCAATTTGATAATTTCCTGGCGTCTCTTTCTCCTGGGTGAGATTGCTTCTTCTTGTTCTAGATCTTTCAGTTGTGCTGTTAAGTCACTAGTGTGAGATTTCTCCAACTTCTTTATGTGGGCATTTAGAGCTATGAATTTCCCTCTCAGCACTGCTTTCATAGTGTCCCATAAGTTTGGGTATGATGTGTATTCATTTTGTTGATTTCTAGGAAGTCTTTAATTTCTTTCTTTATTCCTTCCTTAACCCTTTGGTGATTCAGTTGAGCTATATTCAGTTTCCATGAGATTATATGTTCTCTGAAGCTTTTTTTGGTTGTTGAAATCTGACTTTAAACCTTGGTGGTCTGATAGAACCAATTGTGCCAATTGTGTTGTATCTGTTGAGATTTGCTCTGTGGCCAAGTATGTGGTTGATTTTAGAGAAGGTTCCATAGAATGCTGAGACGATGGTATATTCTTTTTTGGTTGGATGGAATGTTCTTTAGATATTAAGTCCATTTGAGTCATAACATCAATTTATTTCTATGTTAAGCTTTGAATTGCAGATCTGTCCACTGGTGAAAGTGGGGTGTTGATGTCTCCCACTATTAATGTGTGGGATTTTATATGTGATTTAAGCTTTGGTATGTTTCTTTTATATGTATGGGTGCTTTAGTGTTTGGGGCGTAACTGTTCAGAATTGAAACTTTATTTTGGTGGATCTTTCCTATGATGAGTATGTAATGCCCTTCTTGATCTCTTTTGATTGATTTTAGTTTGAAGATGTTTTTTGTTGTATTTTGGGATGGCTACACGAGCATGCTTCTTAAGAACATTTGATTAGAAAGTCTCTTCCCAGCCTTTTATTCTTAGTTCTTGCTTATTTTTTGTAATTTGAGGTGTGTTTCTTGTATGCAAAGAAAGATGGTTTTTTCTTTTGTATCCATTCTTTTAGCCTATGTCTTTTTGTAGGTGAATTAAGTCCATTGATTCTAAGGGATATTAATGGCCAGTGATTGTTCCTTCCTGTTATTATTATTATTATTATTATTATTATTGGTGGTGGTAGTGTGGGTGCACTTTTCTTCTTTGTATTTTTCTGCTGTTTTGTTATGTATTGACTGTCTTTTTGAGGGTGTATCTGACTTTCTTAGGTTGAAATACTCCTTCTAGTGTTTTTTAGGTCTGGGTTTGTAAATAAGTATTGTTTAAACCTGGCTTTGGTTTGGAATGTATTGTTCACTCCATCTATGTTGGTTCAAAGTTTTGCTGGGTATATTAGTCTAGGCTGGCAACCATGGTCTTTTAGTGTCTGCATTATATCTGTCCAAGTCCTTCTGGCTTTCAAAGTCTCCATTGAGAAATCGGGTGTTATTCTGATGGGTTTACCTTTATAAGTCCCTTTGCCTTATTCCTTTGCTGCTCTTAATATTCTTTCTTTATTCTCTATGTTTAGATGTTTATTTATTATGCGGCAAGGGAACTTTATTTGGGGGTATAGTCTGTTCGGTTTTCTATAGGCTTCTTGTATCTTCATAGGCATTTCCTTCTTTAAGGTGGGAAAGTTTTCTTCTATGATCTTGTTGAATATAGTTTCTGTGCCTTTGAGTTGGTATTCTTATCCTTCTACTACCCCTATTATTTGTAGGTTTGGTGTTTTCATGGTGTCCCAAATTTCTTGGACATTTTGGGTCATGACTTTGTTGGCTTTAGTGTTTTCTTTGACTGATGAATCTATTTATTCTACTCTATCTTTAATGCCAGAGATCCTGTCTTCCACCTCTTGCATTCTGTTTGTTAAACTTGCTTCTGAAGTTCCTGTTCATTTACTCAGATTTTCTATTTCCAGCATTCCCTCTGTTAGTTTCTTCTTCATTTTTTCTGTTTCCCTTGTCAGGTCTTGGACTGTTTTCCTCATCTGTTTTATTGCTTTTTCATGATTTTCTTTCAGGGATTTATTGTTTTCTTCTGCTTTATTTGTCCTTTCCTCTAGTTTTATTTTTTTATAACATTCTTCTCATTTTTTTTGTTTGTCTGTTCCTCCATATCATTCTTGATTTCTTCTTTATAAGCCTCTAGAATCTTTGTGATGTCATCTGTAGGTTTTTTCTTCTGCTTCTTCCATTCTGAGATGTTCAGGTCTAGCTCTGTAGGAGGATTAGGTTCTGGTGATGCTATATTGTTCTTAATTTTGTTGTTTGTACTTCTGCCTTGACATCTGTCCATCTTCTCATGGATTCGTTCTTGGTCTTATCAATGCTATTGGTCCAGACAGAGCTGACAGATTCAGGAAGCCTCTCTCTGGTCCAGAAGGAAGCTCTGGGCTGGGTGGGAGCTGGGGACTGGTCTCTGAGTCTCAGGCAGTGGCTGGGGTCTTGGTCAGATAGTTGTGGGGCAGGGCATGGAAATTGTAGGATCTGCTGGGGGGGGATCTTGGAGACAGCGACCTTTTTGGAGGGCATCCTGCCTGATTGCCCGAACCTGGGGTCAAGTTGGGCAGGTTTTCCCTGGGATGGCTGCTGCCCAGGGATGGTAGTGGGTGCAGGCCTTTGCAGGTATGAGCACAGGCAATCACTTCTGGTGTAGATGGGAATTTCAGGCCTGTTGTGAGCTGGGGACTGGTAGCTGAGTATCAGGAAGTGGCTGGGGTTTCAGGCGGATGGGTGTGGGGGCAGGGCGTGGAGATTGCAGGTTATGCTTGAGGTCTTGGAGAAGGGGAATCTTCCTAATGGGTGTGTATGGGGGGGGGTCTTGCCCGATGGCCAGAACCTGGGGCCAAGTTGGGCAGGTCTTCGCTGGAATGGCTGGTGCACAGGGATCCCCTTTACCTTTTGCCTTTGCCTTTTTTCTTTCTCTATTTCTGTATTTCTTTCTTTACATATTAGAGTGTTGTTTTCTCTGTAGCTTGATGGCTGACATCTTGATTCCTCCACTCTTCCTTTTCTTACTTCTCAATCTTTTCTTCCATAATTTTTCCTCCTTTTTATCCCATTTGTCTTACAGCCTTTACTATCCTTTCTCCTGCCAAG
Source organism: Onychomys torridus (assembly GCF_903995425.1). Classification (NCBI taxonomy): domain Eukaryota; kingdom Metazoa; phylum Chordata; class Mammalia; order Rodentia; family Cricetidae; genus Onychomys; species Onychomys torridus. Next base: position 60,247 of record NW_023411754.1, on the reverse strand, counting down.
CTACTGGACATGAAATATTTATTAGACCAATCATGTGTTTTATACAGGCAAAATAACACAGCTTCACAGGGTTAAATGAATGCAATATAAAAGAATGCAACCCATGTTTGCAACATTGGAACAGCATCATCAAATGTTACCATTCTCAAAATAATATTCCACAATGGAAGCATGTCTTCTTCAAGGGAGCAAACTTTGGTTTCTTGCTTTCCTATTTGCATCCCTTGTATATCATCTTTTGTCCTTTTTCTATGGATAAGACTTCACTCACTGCATAGCATTAAATGGAGAAAGAGGCTGGACATAGTGGTGAACTGCTTTAATCCTAGCACTCTGGAAGTAGTGGTAAACAGAACTTTGTGGTTTTGAGGCTAGCATGCTTTGCAAAGTGTGTTCCAGGCCAACCAGATTTACCACTGTGGTGGTTTGAAATAAAATGGAAACCAAATGCCGTGGCACTATTAGCATGTATGGCCTTGTTGAAAGAAATGTGTCACTTGGGGGAAGGATTTGAGGTCTCTTTTCTCAAACCGGCCTCTGCGTGACCCTCAGTCCACTTCCTGTTGCCTCTGAGTGAACATGTAAACCTCTCAGGTCTAGCACCACACCTGTCAGTGTGCTGCCATGCTCCTCTTCTTGATGATAATGGACTGAAACTCTGAAATTATAAGGAAGACACCTCAGTTAATTGCTTTTATTTAGAAGAGGTGGCATGGTCATAGTGTCTCTTCAAATCAATAAAATGCCTAACTAAGATACCTTTTATGACACTTTCCCATCCTTAATTCCAAATGGACTATATGAAAGCCCTTATGTTTTTCTTGGTTTAAGCAGAAATAGCGAGTTTCTTTCTGTTTCTTACATTCTTGGTTCCTTGTCACAAATATTATGGAAGTGATGGTATATATTTTATTTTGTTCTGTTGCTGTTATAAAATAACAACCAAAAGAAAATTATAGAGGATCCATTTTTATCTTGCTTTCCTCGCCTAATGACAGTCCATCACTGAAGGAAGACATTTCAGAAACTCCAGCAGGAGCAGAGGCAAGAACCATGGAGGAACATTGCCTACTGGCTTGCTCTCAACAGCTTGCTCAGATTGATTTTTAATACAACTCAGGTCTATCTGCTCAGGGATGGTATGGCCTACAGTGAGCTGGGCCATCATATATCAATCAATAATCAAATGCCTTGAAAGACATATCAACAACAGGGAGCCTGCATGGTAGTGACAGAGGTGTTCTGCATATATGTGACAGTTGTATAGCTTTGTCTTCTTGTGGGAATCCTAACAGTGGGAACAGGGGCTATGTCTGACAACTTTGCTGGCATTGGGACCCTACTCTTTATCCTGGGCTGCCATAGTACAAGGGGATGTGCTTAGTTTTCCTGATACTTGATATGGCATAATTTGTTGATAACCATTGGATGTCTGACCCTTTCTGAATAGAAAAGTAGGAAGAGTGGATGGGGGCAGGTGAGAGCTGAGGTGGGGTAAAGTACTGGAATGAGAGGAGGGAGGGGAAACTATGGTCAGGATATAAAGTAATAAATAAACATTTTAGGAAGGAATTCCCAAAATCCACAAGTAATTATTGGAACTAGTGAAAAATCATCTTGAGAAATGTACCTAAGACCCAAATAGAAAAAGACAAATACATGTTTTCTTTTACATGTTGCTATTAGATTTTAAAAATTTTATGTGTGTGCTACCATCTGAATACCCACAGAAGTTAAGTATATATTATGTTATGTTAATAATTATTAATAGTTATAATAATAATGGTAATATAGTAAGTATACATTATGTTATGGAGAGACACAAGGCAAACTAGAATTAGAAGATTACATAGGGAGGGAATGCAGAGAGTGGTAAATGTAGGTGTGTTTAGAAGGGCAACTCACACTCAAGGCTAGTTGAAAACTACTTGGAAACCTGCTACTTGGAAGGATCATAAAGTATTTACAGGTTTTGAGGAAGTCTAAATGGAATCATCAAATAAAGGAGGGAACAGTGCCCCAGCTAGACATTCTCTGCACCAAGTATTTATCCAGTGCCAGGAACTGGTTATATAACTTGTTGAGGGCATCCATGGAAACAACCAAACATCATTGGCTATTCCCAAGGCTGTGGGTTACTCTACACAAGTTTCTGGTAAAGCTTTATTGCAGAAGACACCACTGACTATTTCATTGAACATGGAGAAGTCCAGTTAGTTCTTACTTAGAGCCTTCAACAACCACTGAATTTCATTTGTGGTACTGAACATATTCTGAATTCTACCAGAGGAGAATTGTAACCCCCAATCCAGCTACAGACTCTGTGTCTACAGTGGTGACCTTCCTGCATGATACATACATACAATAATGGCATAAATATTAGGGTTTAACCAACCAATGTCTGGCTGGATATGGTCCACTCCATGAAATGCAACTCGACCTGACATGGATAAAGATTCCCAGAACCTCAGATTATGCATGTCAAACACAAAGGTGAAAATCTAGTACTATTATTCTGTTTGAGGAGCTCAGCAACAAAAACAATCCTAATGATATTCTGCTATACTCATTGATCTCCTAGTGCATCACCTAACCAGCTCTCACCAGAGAAGATTCTTCTGTAGTAGATGGAAACTCACCCAGAAATCCACCCTGCACAGTGTGCAGGGAGGGGGGAACTTTGGACCACACACTCTTCAGTGGTTGTCTTATCAATTCCTTCTACTCAAGGCTCAGAGATCTATGTGGAAGAGGAGACAGACAGAATTATGAGTCAAGTGCTTTACCACTAAGCTAAATCCCTAGTCACCTTTGTGGTATTTATTCTCTTTGCCTTTTCTCCACTTTTTGGCTTTGTTTTTAAAGAAAGAGAGAGAAAAAAAAAACAATATAAAAGTAGGTAAGTAGGTGCTGGGAAAGACCCAGAAGAAATATCATTATCAAAATACACTCTAGGAAAATTTTCAATTTAATAGTAGGTAATTCCCCCATATATAAATTGGAGAATAGACAGTCTACTGAAGAAATGCTAGTGGAAACCTGTCATCCAGAGGTTGAAATGAAGTGTCTTCCAACTATTGTCCTGTTCCAAAATCAAGTCCACATGGATCTAGTGTAAGACTAGAAAGCAAGAATCTGATAAGGAAAACATGGAGAAAACATCTAAATATATAGAAAAACTCAGGAAATAAGACCCTATTTTAACAAGTGTGATTGCATAGAACTAATTTTGTTTGCATTCAAATATGTTGTGAGCATGTTTGGAGACAGCCTACACACAAATAGAAATATATCTACTGGCTATAATAGACTGAAGAATATCTAGAATATAAAAAGTATCAATAAACTGGGGCTGTAGACATGAGTCAGCATTTAAGGGCATTTGCAGTTCTGTCAAAGGATCTGAGTTCAGTTTCAAACACCCATGTTGGCAGGCACCTCAAAACCACTTAAAATTTCAGCTCTGCAGGAACTAGCTTCCTATTTTGGCCCCCAAAACTGCATTCTCAAGCTTTGTATAGATACACACACATATCATATATCAAATATGTATCGAGTACTCAAATAGCCATGCTGAACTTCTCCATCAAAGTGGACAAGAACACATTTGTTATTTTTGTGACATCTACTCTCATCAAAATTTTAGGTGTTTTCAAGCTCTCAAGCATCTCTTGTTTTTCCAACCCTACAACACATGAGAATTTGTCAAGCTATATCTGAAAATGACATCAAATGCATGATAATCCCTGTATGAACTACAAAGCATTAATCCATAGAGCCTTATACTTACTAACCCCCCATCCCTTATTTTCAGAATACCAACTAAAAACCGCCGGTTTGCTTTGCCTTTGGCTTTTGCTGTGGAGGAAATCAACAGGAATCTGTATCTTCTACCAAATGTGTCTCTCATATTTTACTTCTTCACTGACAATTATCATGATAAACAAGCATTTCAAAATTTAGTATACAAAACTGTAAAAATGCATACACTTCCCCTTAACTACATTTGTAAAGATGTGAGCAAATGTTGTGCAATGATTACAGGACCAATGTTAGCACCATCCTTGAGTCTGGCACAATATTTGCATTTCTTCAAATATCCACAGGTGAGGTTGTTTGGGTGGGAAAGTATGTAATCTTATCATTTGGCTTAGCCTGAGGCTGAAGAGAGTATAAAGAGATTGGCTTTACATTCATGTAAATCAAGTTCAGGTGTAATTAATCAGCCACTCAATGGGACATTCCCAATTCATTGTTTGATATGTACATGAGAAGAAGAATTAGCAGTCAGGGGGATATTCCTTGAACAAACTGTAGAAAGTTATTTTTTCATATTTCCATCAGTGTTGTATACCTGTAGTAATAGGAAAAAATTCCCCTTCATTTCAAATTGGGGCTTCACACACCTCAGGGCTTCCATTGAGATTTCTGACAATTGTCTACCTCATCCTGCTCCCTGTGTTTTATGTACTTCAGTTCACCTATGGACCTTTCTATCCTATCCTGAATGATCATGTACAATTTCCCAATCTGTATCAGATGGCCCCCAAGGACACTGCTCTGGCCCTGGCCATGGTCTCTTTGATGATTCCCCTCAACTGGAACTGGGTTGGGCTGGCCATCTCAGATGATGACCAGGGCCTCCAATTTCTGTCAGATCTGAGAGGAGAAACTGAAGTCAAAAGAGTCTGCTTAGCCTTTGTGATCATGATCCCAGTCAATGTGGAGTTATACATGTTAAGAGCTAAACACTATAACAACCAAATTGAGACATCATCCACAAATGTTGTTATCATCTATGGTGACACAGACAGCACTCTAGCTGTGTGCTTTAGAATGTGGGTATCACAGGGTATTCAGAGAATATGGGTCACCACCTCACAGTGGGATGTCACTACAAGTAAGGGAGACTTCACCCTTGACACATTCCATGGGACTGTTGCTTTTGCACACCACCATGCTGAGATTTCTGGTTTTAAAAATTTTGTTCAGACATTGGACCCTTCCAAATACACAGACATATCCCTGGCACGACTGGGGTGGATGTACTTTAGCTGTGAAGCCCCAACAACTAACTATGAGACACTGGAGAACTGCTCATCAAACGCCTCACTGGAATGGTTAATGCTACAGAGTTTTGACATGGCCTTTACTGATGATGGTTATGATGTATACAATGCTGTGTATGCTATGGCCCATGCTCTCCATGAAATGCTTCTTCAACAAGTAGAAAACCAGCCAATCAACACTCAGATAACACTGGATTCTGACTGCTCACAGGTACTGTATCTTCCAATGGACGGTGATTGTTAAAATTTTATTCTGCCAAGGAAGTAAATCTAGATGTGTTTATAATCCTTTAAGACAAAATCAGTGGTGTGGAAGACAGAATTTTTTTAATGTAGTTCAGTTGTTTTGTTACAGACGACCTCGACATTGTCAGACTTGTTCCAATATTGCAAACAGAGTCAATCTTTTCTCATAAAATCCTTCCAAGATGAGACCTTTTTCTTTTATTTTGTTTTGGGGACAGGGTCTCACTGTGTAGCTCTGGCTGTCCTGAAACACACTATTCAGATGATGCTGGCTTTGATATCAGAGTTTCACTTGCCCCTGCTGCCTGAGTGTTGGGCTTAAAGCCGGTGCTATCACACTCAGCTGTGACATTGTTTATTTAATTGTTATATATGTGGTGGTCACTGTAGTGGATGGTTTACATAAGTATATTCAACTGATTCTTACCCTGTTGCAGGCTCTGGAGACCTTACTCTGTTGATTCTCTGAGAATAATAACACAGGAAATAGCACCGAGATTCATTCAGTTCAGTACATACTTGTGTGCCTGTGTGTTTCTCATTTTCCGTATGTCTTTGTGTATGTTTCTGTGTACATGTATTGTGTGTTTCTGAGTGTCTACATATGTTTCTGTATCTTCATATGTGTGTGTTTAGATGTACTATTTTCCATATATGAATATCTCTTCTCTTTCTCTCTCTCTCTCTCTCTCTCTCTCTCTCTCTCTCTCTCTCTCTCTCTCTTACTGTGTGCCTGTGTGAGACTGTGGATATGAGCATATTTTGTTATGTGTACATATGTCTCTTTGTGAATGTTTGTGTCTACATGTGTCTCTCTGTGTGTGTTTTCTGTCTGTATTCGCCTGTGTGTGTTTCTGTGTCTTCGTGTGTATTTGATTGTAGAGGTCTGCCTGTATGTGTGTTTTAGTGTGTATATGTGTAAATAAGTGTGGCTGTATTATGTGTGTGCCTCTGCATGGGTGTCTGTATAGAAGTGTTTGTGTGTGTGTGTGTGTGTGTGTGTGTAGTGCCTATTTATATTTGATGGCTGTGTGCATGTCTGTGTTTGTGTTTGATGGATTACCCTGAGAGAACTAAAATTCTAGGAACACAATGACTTTATTTATTCACAGGCTTTCATTGAGGTTCTCCCTTCGGCACCTTCAATGACGTTGCCTTAGGATGAAATCAGAACAGATTTTCAGACTTAAAATAAGGGAATATGCACTGAAGAGTGTTTGCCATCTTTCAGCTTCACCTATTTCTGAAGAATATGCTCTTTGTTAATCCTGTTGGAGATGTAATAAATATGAATCAGAAAGAAAAACTGCAAGCAGAGTATGGCATTTTCCATATTTGGAGTTTTCCCCATGGTGTTGGACTTAAGGTGAAAATAGGAGAGTTTAAGCCTTATTTTCCACATGGCCAACAGCTCCATTTATATGAAGACATGATAGAGTGGGCCACAGGAAATAGACAGGTGGGTCTGACCAAAATGTACTGATGTGCACCTCCCAGTTGTAACCAATGTCAAGTGAGGCCATTTGGGTTTCCCTGTGACTTAGTGAAATTAGATGGATGGCCATGTAAAGACTCAATTTTAAACTTCTAGATGATGTTTCTTCCCTTCAGATTTTAAAATATATGATTTTTTATGTAATTCTCTGAAAATCTAAGCCACACATATGATGTAGTTTTACCATATCAGAAACTCTCTGATTTGTAAACAAATATAAAACTGGATGTGACCAATGTTTGATATTGTTCCCAGTAAAGTTATTAATATTTCCTTGGTACCTTTCTGATTACTACCCATTGCTTTTCTTCTCTTCTGTGGAACCTTTAATCCAGATGCTGAAAAGTGTGAATTGTAAGGAAAGATTTGGAACAATGAACATATATGCAAGTCATTAATTTTTATTCTATAATTTTATTCAAGCACTTTGTTTAGGAGGTCCTAAATTACCAACATCTCTAACAATACATTAGCATTTTCATGGCCCACCTTAGATATTTTATTAATTATAAATTGTTTTTTAGACTTTTTTATGAGTGTGGATATTTTGCCTCTATATATCTGTGTTCCGTATGAGTATGAGGTGGCCTAGGATGCCTAGAGAGGGATTAAGATACCCAGGAACTGGAGAAAATTTTGAGCCTAAGTGTAGGAGTGTGGGATTGAACAGCAAGTGTGATAGATTGCTGAGCCACCTCTCCAGCCCTGAATCATAACTTCTAAAGGAATCCCTCAGTAGAAGAGCATTTATTTGCATCTTAATTCTTCTATAACTCATTCAAATAAACAGACAAATGAACAAACAAACAAACAAACAAAATTTGTCTTCTTTTCTTGTTTGGTCGGACAGGTACTCATAGTCATAATAATTTGGCTTTGAGGATATTTGTAAATAAAATATCCCTTTATGTGTTCCGAGGTATATTATAGGTATTTATTCAGGTATGTCTAGTTTTATAGTATCTGAACTAGATTGCCTACTTCAATGCTGTGTGTTGAGTTTGAAAAATGTTAACTTCCAGAAAGTCTGCAAACTTAATTTGAAGTGATATTTCAGGTTCCTCAGATAGGGTTAAATCAAGAGTTAATATTCTATTTTCACAGTGATGAGAAAATTATGCTCAGAAAACAGAGCAAATTGGTTGAAGTTTTAGCTACTGGCCTATACCACTAGATCAGACGTGAGCAATGAAATCACAAGCCTGCTTCTACCAGGCCTAACTTGAACATTACAAAAACATCAGCAAAAGTGTAGTAAGGACTAAAAACAACCTAATATGTGCTCTATTCCAGATATGCAAATTGTAATGCAGAAATGAAACTTGCAAACAGTGAAGGAGCAGGACTCCAAATGATACAATCATAGGCCTACATGACAGTGAACTCAATGACATCCTAAACAAAGACTTCAAAGATTAATTGTAAGAATGCTCAAGAAATCAAAGAGCATACAAATTAGCTCTAAGGACAATTTAATTAGATCACAAACACTTGCAAACCATAAGGAATTGAATGAAGATTTGACACAAATTCAATAAAGGTACAATAAAAATGAAGAATTCATACTAATATTTTGAAAATGAAAGGCACAATTCAAATAACAAACTGTATAAAATGTCTTAGTAAGAGAATGTCTCAAGTAGAAGACAAGATATCAGGACTTGAAATGAGCCAGATAAATTTTATTTCAAACTATGACAAAGACAGAACAATAAGGAAGTATGAAGAAAACACAAGAGACTTAGGAGGCATCAAGAAAAGACCAAAATCCTGGGAGGTGGTGGCACACACCTTTAATCCCAGCACTAAGGAGGCAGAGCCAGGCTGATCTCTTTGACTTCAAGGCCAGTCTGGTCTACAGAGCAAAATCCAGGACAGGCACCAAAACAACATCGTGAAACCCTGTCTTGAAAAAACCAAAAAAAAAAAAAAAAAAAAAAAGCCTGGCAGTGGTGGTGCACGTCTTTAGTTCCAGCACTCGGGAGGCAGAGGCAGGCAGATCTATGTGAGTTCAAGGCCAGTCTGGGCTACCAAGTGAGTTCCAGGAAAGGCACAAAGCTACACAGAGAAACCCTGTCTCGAAAAACTAAAAAAGAAAAGACCAAGTTAAGAAAGCACAGGCATATGAGGAGAACAACTTATAAAAGGCAACAAAGGTATTTCTAATAAAATTATAGCCAAAATTTTACAAAATACAAGAGGGAAATATGGCCATTCAGATACAGGAAGCAGTCAAAATGCCTAACAGACAGCTTCACAAAAGGACCTGCCCCTGTTGAATATTGCTTAAAATCTGAATTATTCAGATTAAAGAGGAATTGGAGGATACAAGAAAGAAGTCAACTTCATTGAAAGGCTCGATTATAATAACATAGCTTTCTTAACAGTCACTTTAAAAGGATGTAGTATCAATTATGTGTTTCAAACAGTTAGAGACAAAACTTCCAATTTCAATTACTTTATAATGTCAGGAAGATAGAAAAACTTGCAGTGGTGAACACAAATTACAGGAATATATAGCTACTGGAACAGCACTAAGGAAGACCCTTGAATAGTGTCTTTACTTCACACTGAATATTAAGTTAAACAGTAGATGTCACAAGAATGGATAGACTACACTAGATCACTAGACAGAAAGATGAAGGTTAGAAATACATAAAAACTCACAAAAACACAAATTGACTAGAATCACCAAACAACTTTCAATAATAACTGAATTTAAAGAGTTCCACTCTCTAATCAAAGGACACAGACAAGGAAATTTTTTTTAACCAACAATACTTTGTTGCTCAGAATGAACACACTGCACTCACAAAGAAGAACAGAGTCTCAGCAGTAAAGGAAAAAGACTATTCTAGGTAAAATGAATTGGAAAGAAGAAAATTGTTCAATCTAATGAACATGGATGGAAAAATTCTCAAATAAATACTGGCAAACAGATCTCCACAGAAATATTAATCACTATGCCCAAGATGACTTTATTACAGGGATTCAGGAATGGTTCAACATATAGAAATAATATATCACATATTATACTCTAGGACAGAAATCATATGATTATCTATAAAGATACAGGAAAGGTATTTAGCAATGTCCAGCATCTCTTCAGGGAAAAACAACAAACAACAAACCTGAATCCCCTCTTCTCCCAAAGTGAATAGGAAGAACATTTCTTGTCAAAAGTATGTTCTGTAAGACAAAGCATGTACAACATTGTACTACATAGAGAGAAACTCAAAGCATTTGCATTACATTCAGAAATGGGACCTGGTGTGGTGGTGCTTCCCAGAAGGAATGAGCAATTAAGAAAACAATTCACTAATGTGATCAGAGGCCAGATAGATGGAGACAGGTTCTCAATTAAGTTTCACTTTTTCTATTGTGGCTCTGCTTTGTGTCAAGTTGACAAAAACCACCCAGCACAATGGGTGGGTAGGGTGTACAGTACAGGCATTCCAGTGGTCACACAACATATACTTCTATATATTCCTGAACTTTTAGTAGTTTGGAAACACCTCAACATTTCATCATTTTGTTATCATATATTCATGTGTGGCCTTGTACAAATTACTGAATGTAATGTCTTCGCTCAGGTCATGTATAGAAAGAAAACTTGTTAACTACTCAACATGATGAGATGCTATAAGTACTGAAGGAGTAGTCAACTCCTGGCCCAGCATCTGTCTGATTTTCCTCAGATGCCCTCTGCTGTGTGCAGTGTTGATTGTCAGCCTGGATTCAGAAAATTCCATCAGGAGGGAATGGCAGCCTGCTGTTTTGATTGCATCCCCTGCCCAGCAAATGAGATTTCCAATGAGACAGGTAAGTGTTTACTGCAGGGAGAAATCCTTCACATTGACTGACTTCTCCTATACACACTGTGCCATTGAAGGCGCCTGGGAGGGAGCTGCACTGCTGTGTGGCCCAGAAGAGTTCACTCTAAGCAGATTGATGGTCGCTGAAAAACAAGGTTAGTACATTTGGAGAGTTTCCCAGAACTATAAGGACTCTATGGATTAGGTCTTTATTTTAGTTTTGCAGGTGGTGCTGTCTATGTGCTGAGTTTTATAGTCTGAATGATACTTCTATCATGGAATTAAGCTAGAGTCTGTGGACCTACTAAGTTCTGTGACCTGTTACAGCACAAATAAAATCTATTCCTTTCCCAGTTTTGTCTTTACAAGTATATGATCATTCATAATGTCCCCATAAATAACAAACTCTGCCTTCACATACATCTTTGACTCATTGTAAATTCATCACCAGTAGTATTTTCTAAAAGAAAGTGTTTTGAAAAATCTAACAGCCCTGTGAGGGAATTCTACAGTATATCTGTCCCTATGCTTACATCTCAGTAAAGATACATGTAGACTAGATTGTAATGAGAAGTCTTTTTAAATATTTGGTTATTCATTTATCCTCCTTGAATGTATGTATGTGTTTCTGTGTGAGTTTTTGTGCAGGAGATTATGGAGGCCAAAATAGTGCATAAATAGTCCAAAAAAGTGTAACTTGAGTTACAGTCAGGTATAAGCTTCCACATGAATGCTGAGTCCAAACCCTTGTTCTCTGCAGAGCTGTAAGCATTCTTAACTGTTGAGTCGTGTCCTGCCACTGCAGTCATGAATCCTACACAACTTGTTCTTTCTACTGCCCACAAACATTGCTGACAAAGAGAGATTGAGTCATTGTATGTTGTGATGGTAAATCATTACTGTGTGGTGGTGGACTTGCTGTTTATACAGCATTTGGTGAATGTCTGGTGTTTTGTGTTGTCATTTAGCTGACAGGTGAGTGGGGAAGATAGCATGAGGATGTGAATTCAGGGTGGTATCATAAGGCTGAAATGGGAACCTGCTAAGGAGCCTTAAGGATGATGCAAGGGCTGTTGCCTCCATGGGAGGGAGGTTCCCAGAGAGTTTTGAGACTGATGCCATTGTAGGATGTCAGGTGACTAAGGAGTAGGAATTGTGAGTAAAATTACTAGAAACAGCTGAACATGAGACAGCATTTGATTTCATAAAAAAACAAACAAACAAACAAACAACTGCGGATACATGTGGACACTTGATGTAGAGAAAGACAGATGTCCTACTTAAGATTTTTGTACATGGTAGCAATAAATGTCACAATACTATTAATAGAATAGCTTTGTAGTGAAAAGAAATAGTCACGATTATTCCAATGATAGGGTGGCATTCTCAATCCACTGGTTATTGATTTGGAGATGGTAAAATTCAAAGGTGAGGCCAGAATTGTTTGTTATTCTTATTGCCAGTCATTGTCTACAATGCAAAGAATATTTACAAAGAAATGTATGTGGCTGGAGAGATTTCTCAGTGGTTAAGAGCACTGGTTGCTCTTCCCGAGGCCCTGAGTTCAATTCCTAGCCACAAATGGTGGCTCACAACTCTCTGCAATGAGTTCTAGAGCCCTCTTCTTGTGTGCAGGCATACATGCAGGCAGAGCACTGTATACACAATAAATGAATAAATCTTAAAAGAAAGACATTCAGGGTCAATGAGAAGAGTTAGCAGGTAAATCTTTTGTCACAGGCCACTGACCCAAGTTTATCCCAGAATGCCCATTGGAATGAGATGGAACCAATTCCTACAAGATTCCTTCGTGACACCTTGCACTTTATACACACACACACACACATACACACACACACACACACACACACACACACACACACACACACACACGTAAAAATATAAACAGATTGTTGTAGCTGGAGTTATCTCCAGTCCCGCCTGGGCTCACAGCCACTGAGACCCAAAGAAACATATAGATGCTTATATCATATAAACTGTTTGGCCTAATGAATCAGGCTTCTTGCTATCTAGTTCTTATATCTTAAAATAATCCATTTCTATAAATCTATACCTTTCCACATGGCTTGTGGCTAACTGGTACTTTACATCATGTATCTCATAGCAGTGTCTGGCAGTGTCTCCTCACTCAGCCCTTCTGTTCCCAGATTTCTCCTCTCTTTGTCACACCTATACTTTCTGCCTGGCTACTGGCTAATCAGTATTGGTGAAATTATTAAGGCAATTCCATGTAGTTAAAAAGAGAGGTTTATTTTGTGGGGTAACTTACAAATGAAGGGATAGGTAACAGGGTCTAGTAAAGGTGTAGCACAGTCCAGGGGTGTTTTATGGAGAACTCTGCTTGGTCTTCTTCCAGTGTCCAGGGTCCAGGAACCAAGAGAGCTGGCCCACCTGGATCTCAGGTCTTCAGGGTACTTTCTCAGCCCTGCCTTGTAGGTGTGACAGTTACTGAAGCCTCAAAGGGGGTTGGAACTTCCAGATCAAAGCTGGAATGGCTACCCACTACAAATCAGCACTTTATTTATTAACCAATCAGAGTAACCAATTCATAGCATATAGATATCCACAGCAGATGGTAATAAAGTAGTTTTAAGATAATAACTATGAAGGGTATTTATAATAATAAATATGAACAAAAACAAACAAACACTTTATGAATATTTGAATTAGGTATCTGTAGAGGTCAGTAAGTCCATACAGGGTCATGTCCATGTGAAGACCACCGGGTGCCTCTGATGTCCTATGTACCAGAGTCACAGGTGATAGTGTGACACTTGACATTTTCTGGGAACTGGACTTAGGCCCCCTGTAAGAGCAGACCATGTTCTTAACAGCTGAGCCCTTAAATAACAACAAACAAAAAACTGTAATCATAGCTGACCATAAATGCTAGGTTGTTTTTTTTTTTTCATGGAATGACTTTAAATCCTGGAAGCATATCATTGCTCTCCATTATTATCCACAATTTAGCACAATTACAATCCTATTTTCTTTACTTGCTGTGGTGGAAATTACAACTTATGAATGGGGAATTATTGTTCAATTAAAATATTCTGTGTTACCACTCACACTTGAGTGTTCTCATGTTGTCTTGTTCATCTTTTTTTTTAACCAATAACTCCTTCACCATTGAGTACATTAATAGAACCCAGGTCTGTTGAAGACCACAGAGGTTTCCTAGTGAGATCTGAGCTAGCTTTACCAGCAGAGCAGCATAAGTTGATAATTGGACCTCAGACATGGGTACTAGGTATTTGGTAGGGTCTACAACTTGGTTGTATCTAGCAAGGGTGAGGTCTTTTTCCCACCTTGGCATTGATGTAAAAAGCCCTTTGGAATAAAGTTCTGGGCTGGTGGATTAGGATATAGGCCCCTCTGAGGCTATCCTGTGTTTCTGTCTCTCTCTCACTCTATTTCCCTCTATATTTCTATCTAAATTCCTTATCCCTCATTCCTCAAGAATACCAGGGGGAAAGTGTGGGGACGGGTCCCCCACACAGGTTTCATAGAGAAGAAAATTAGGGCAGGAGTAGGTGCTCTGTGCTCACTAAGGTGGTGGTATAAGATACAAGAATTCTGGATGTTATGTATGTATAGAGTTTTCTACCTTTAGTACTAGGGTTATTTCATTTATAAACTGTTGAGTATCCCTATTTCCCGATGAGGACACAAATAAGGGTATCATATTTCATTAATTTATTTTTAGAATTTGGTTTTTGGTCTTTTTTGTTATTTTGTCTTTTTTCCCACCAGAGCTGAAGACCGAACCTAGGGCCTTGCGCTTGCTAAGCAAGTGCTCTTCCACTGAGCTAAACCCCTAATCCCTAGAACTTCACACATGATTATAAAACCTCTTTCTCTTCCCATTCTATTTCCCACACATCACATGCAACAAAACTCTGAAACTCATGAGCTCTTCTTCATTTACTATTTTCAAGCACTCTTTTTCATTTACTGTTTCACATTCATATGCACTTGCGCACAGACACACACAATAGATTCTATTTGCTGTTGATTGGCTACTCCTGTGTTTGGTGATGGTCATGTGGGAATAAAAAAAAGCTATAAGAGGTTTCATCCTGGATAAGACCAAGTCTCCATCTCTCATGAGGGCATCACTTCTAATTCAGATAGAAAGATTCATGTTATAACGTATCAATAGGATCTGTGTTTGTCCTTGAAGAACATAGGCATTATGAAATGGAAGCATTGTTCTTCAGAAAAGTCTCAATTACATCTTCATTGATAAAGCATGTGGATGTTGCAGAGCTTACACAATACACTGATGTGGCCTTTCAATAAAAATGCTGATGTTCCATTAAAAATACATTTGCTTTCTGCATCAGATGTGGATCAGTGTATGAAGTGTCCAGAGGACAAGTATGCCAACACAGAGCAGAACCACTGCCTCCACAAAGATGTGACCTTTCTAGCGTTTGATGACCCCTTGGGGATGACTCTATCTTGCATGGCCTTGTGTTTGTCTGCATTCACAGTTCTGGTTCTTGGGATCTTTGTGAAGTACCAAGACACTCCCATTGTGAAGGCCAATAAGCTCACTCTCAGCTACATCCTGCTCATCTCTCTCATCTTCTGTTTCCTCTGTTCCTTGCTCTTCATTGGCCATCCCAACTCAGCTACCTGTATTCTGCAACAAACAACATATGGATTCATATTTACTGTGGCTGTTTCCACCGTGTTGGCTAAGACAATTACTGTGGTTTTGGCCTTCAAAGTCACTACTCCTGGAAGAAGGATAAAGTGGCTCCTTGTATCAGGGGCACCAACCTACATCATTCCCACCTGCACGGTCTTCCAAATTATTCTCTGTGCAATCTGGCTGGGAGCTTCTCCTCCCTCTGTTGACACTGATGCACACTCTGAGCATGGCCACATCATCATTGTGTGTAACAAGGGCTCAGTAACTGCTTTCTACTCTGTCTTAGGATACCTAGGCTCTCTGGCCCTGGGGAGCTTCACTATGGCTTTCTTGGCCAGGAATCTCCCTGACACATTCAATGAAGCCAAATTCTTGACATTCAGCATGCTGTTGTTCTGCAGTGTCTGGGTCACTTTTCTCCCTGTCTACCACAGCTCCAAGGGTAAGGTCCTGGTGGCTGTGGAGGTCTTCTCCATCTTAGCCTCCTGTGCTGGCTTGCTGGGATGTGTCTTTGTCCCCAAATGCTACATCATTTTGTTAAGACCAGAGAGAAATTCTCTTCAAAAGTTAAGGGAGAAATCATCTTCCAGAACTCACATTTCATAAATTTTAACTGACAAATGTAATGTTGGTACTGAACAACCTATTAGGATATGATGCAAGATTATTCATTAGCTAGTGACTCTCACTGTTTTTTCTAATGGTTTTGTTTATCAGTGTCATGTATACTACTTTTATCTTCTTTGTCTCCCACAATCCTCCACTTAGTCCCCCATTTTTATCAGACATGGCTGTTTGACATTAGTGCAGAGTGGTAATGTTCTATTTGTCTTGTATATACCATAAGATTTAAAATAAAATCTGAGGCTTCTTTTTGATATCTTAGTGAATGTAAAACTTCGACAACACATGAATATTGAAAGAATCTGAAGGGAGTTTGTGAACTCATATTTGTAGATGAAGGAAAAACAATGCTAGCCCTTATAGGGGAAGACTGGAGAAACCTGATGCATCCTGGTAGTTAGAGGAGTAGAACTTAGGAGCGAGAGGGATGTTTCAATAAACAGATATTGCAGAATATTGCAGAAGCTGGAGAGATGTCTCAGGAGACAAAATCATGTGCTTCTCTTGCAAAATGGCAGAGTTCAATACATAGCCTTCATAAAATGTAGTTCATACCATCTGAAATAGTAGCTCTAAGGGGATCAATGTCCTCCTTGGGCCTCCAAGACTCATACACACACAAACACACACACACAACCACACACCACACCACACACACACACACACACACACACACACACACACACACACACACACACCAGAATCCAAACCCTTTCTGTCTATCACTGGAAAGCAAAGAGTTTTCTATGGGGTAATAATAAAATAAAATACAGTAAAATAAAATAGAGTAGGATAAAACAAAAAATAGCACGTTAGATTGAACAAAAGAAACAAAGAGAAGGAAAAGAGCCCAAGAAAAGTCAGATAAATCAGAGACCCACTTGGATGCACATTCTCAGTCCCATCAAAACTGTAAAGTGGTAGCCATTGTACATACACAAAGAAACCAATAGGGTAAAATGAGAGAAGAAAAAGATAAGAAGACAAAACAAAACAAGACAAGACAACAAAAACAAGATTAAAAACATCAAGAAACAAACAAGAAAGTAAAACACCCTGACATGATATTGTAAGATAAGAAACATCCAAAGAAGCCACTGAGTTCATTGTCTGTTGCCATCCACTGTTGCACGTGCATTCTCCCCTTTAGCATGGTTGGTTTCCCAGGGAGACTCCCTTGGAGGAAACTAAACTTTCAGTAGCAGCTGGCTATCCACTGGATATTGCTTCTGGGTTTGGAATGAGGCATGTGTCCACTTCTCCTTTCAGTTCAAGTACCCTGCACTGGATAGTGTTTTCTCCATCTGACACAAGCTAAAGTCATTTGAGGAGGGAACCTCAATTAATAAAGTGTTTTAAGATGTTGGTGTTGGTGCACATGTTTAATCCCAGCACTTGGGAGGCATAGGCTGGCAGATGTCTGTAAGTCTGAGGCCAGCCTGGTCCTCAGAGTTAGTTACAGGATAGCCAAGGCTACATAAAGAAACCCACACTCCCAAAAGAAAATGTCTCAATGAGATCCAGCTATAGGGCATTTTCTTAATCAGGGATTGACTGGCAGGGGCCAGCTCAAAGTGGGTGGTGACATTCCTAGGCTGGTGGTCCTGAGTTCTATAAGAAAGCAGGCTGAGCAAGGCAGTAAGCAGCACCTCTCCATGGCCTCTGCCTCAGTTCCTACCTCCAGGTCTCTGCCCTCTTTGACTTCAGTTCCTGGCTTCCTTCAATGATGGATTCAAATGTAAAAGTGTGTTAAAATAAGCCCCTTCTTCTCCAACTTGGTTTTTGGCCATGTTTTTTATTATTATTATTATTATTATTATTATTATTATTATTATTATTATATTTGTGTTTTAATTTTACACATCAGCCATGGGTTCCCCTGTCCTCCCCCCTCCCGCATCCACCCCAACCTTCCACCCACCTCCTCCCCTCCATTCCCATTTCCTCCATGGTCAAGACTCCCCTCGGAATTCATTTAATCCTGGTGGATTCAGTACAGGAAGGTCCAGTCCCCTCCTTCCAGGCTGAGCAAAGTGTCCCTGTGTAAGCCCAAGGTTCCAAACAGCCACCTCATGCACTAAGGACAGCTCCCAGTCCCACAGCCTGGATGCCTCCCAAGCAGTTCAAGCTATTAAATTGTCTCACTTATCCGGAGGGCCTGATCCAGCTGGGGGCTCCATAGCCTTTGGTTCATAATTCATGTGCTTCCATTCATTTGACTATTTGTCCCTGTGCTTTTTCTAATCTTGGTCTCAACAATTCATGCTTTTACAATCCCTCCTCTTTCTCGACAATTGGACACCTGGTGCTCCACCTGGGGCCTGGCTGAGGATCTCTGCATCCATTTCCATCAATTATTGGATGAGAGTTCCAGCTTGACTGTTAGGGTGTTTGGCCATCTGATCACCAGACTAGGTCAGATCAGGTTTTCTCTCGACCATTGCCAACAGTCTACAGAGGATGTATCATTGTGGATTTCAGGGGACCTCTCCAGCACTCTGCCTATTCCTGTTCTCATGTTGTCTTCATTTATCATGGTTTGTTATTCCTTGTTCTCCCTTTCTGTTCTTGATCCAGTGGGGATCTCCTGCTCCCCAAAGCTTTCTTTCCCTCAAACCTTGCCCTTCATTACTCCCACTGTCGTACAGGTTGTTCATATAGATCTCATCCATTTCTCTGTCATTGGGTGATCCCTGGGTCTTTCCTAGGGTCCCATTTTCTAGGTAGCCTCTGTGGAGTTGTGTAGCAGTCTAGTCATCTTTGTTTTATATCTAGTATCCTCCAATGAGTGAGTACATACCATGTTTGTCCTTCTGAGTCTGGGCTACCTCACTCAGGATGATTTTTTCTAGATCCATCCATTTGCCTGCAAACCTGATGATGTCATTGTTTTTCGCTGTTGAGTAGTACTCCATTGTGTATTTGTACCATATTTTCTTTATCCATTTTTCAGTTGAAGGGCATGTAGGTTGTTTCCAGGTTCTGGCTATTACAAACAATGCTGATATGAACATAGCTGAGCAAATGCCCTTGTGGTATGATTGAACATTCCTTAGGTATATGCCCAAGAGTGGTATGGCTGGGTCTTGGGGGAGATGGATTCCCAATTTTCTAAGGAAGCACCATATTGATTTCCAAAGTGTCTGTACAAGCTTGAATTCCCACCAGCAGTGGAGGAGAGTTCCCCTCGCTCCACATCCTCTTCAGCATAAGCTGCCTTCTATGTTTTTGATCTTAGCCATTCTGACAGGTATAAGGTGGTATCTCAGAGTCATTTTGATTTGCATTTCCCGGATAATTATGGATGTTGAGCAATTCCTTAAATGGCTGTCAGACATTTGAACTTCCTCTTTTGAGAATTCTCTGTTTAGTTCTGTAAGCCTATTTCTTAATTGGACTATTAGGCATTTTGATGTCTAATTTCCTGAGTTCTTTCTATATTCTGGATATCAGCCCTCTGTCAGATGTGGGGTTGGTGAAGACCTTTTCCCATTCTATAGGCTGTTGCTTAGTCTTGTTGACCATGTCCTTTGCTCTACAAAAGCTTCTCAGTTTCAACAGGTCCCATTGATTGATTGTTTCTCTCAGTGTCTGTGCTACTGGTGTTATATTTAGAAAGTGATCTCCAGTGCCAATGCGTTTAAGAGTACTTCCTACTTTCTCATCTATCAGGTTCAGAGTAACTGGATTTATGTTGAGGCCTTTGATCCATTTGGATTTAAGTTTTGTGCATGGTGACAGATATGGATCTATTTGCAGCCTTCTACACATTGACATCCTGTTATGCCAGCACCATTTGTTGAAGATGCTTTCTTTTTCCCATTGTACATTTTTGGCTTCTTTGTCAAAAATTATATGTTCATAAGTGTGCGGGTTAATGTCAGGGTCTTGAATTCGATTCCATTGGTCCACATGTCAATTTTTATGCCAGTACCAAGCATTTTTTATTACTGTAACTCTATAGTAGAGCTTGAGGTTGGGGATCGTGATGCCTCCAGTGGTTGTTTTATTGTACAGGATTCTTTTGGCTATCCTGGGTTTTTTCCATATGAAGTTGAGTATTATTCTTTCCAGATCTGTGAAGATTTGTGTTGGTAATTGATGGGAATTGTGTTGAATCTGTAGACTGCTTTTGGTAAGATCGCCATTTTTACTATGTTAATCCTGCCTATCCATGAGAATGGGAGATCTTTCCATTTTCTGACATCTTCTTCAATTTTTTTTTTTTAGGGACTTAAAGTTCTTGTCATATAGGACCTTCACATGCTTAGTTAGAGTAACCCCAAGGTATTTTATATCATTTGTGGCTCTTGTAAAGGGTGATGTATCTGATTTCTTTCTCAGCCTGTTTGTCTATTGTATATAGGAGGACTACTGATTTTTTTGAGTTGATCTTGTACTGTGCTATGTTGCTGAAGGTTTTTATTAGCTGTATCAGTTCCTTGGTTGAATTTTTGGGGTCACTCATGTATACTATCATGTCATCTGCAAATAGGGAGAGCTTGACTTCTTACTTTCCAATTTCTATGCCCTTAATCTCCTTATGTTGTCTTATAGCTCTGGCTAGAACTTCAAGTACTATATTGAGTAAGTATGGAGAGAGGGGACAGCCTTGCCCTGTTCCTGATTTTAGTGGTATTGCTTTGAGTTTCTCTCCATTTAATTTGATGTTGGCTGTTGGGTTGCTGTAGATTGCTTTTATTATGTTTAGGTATGTTCCCTGTATTCCTGATGGCTCCAAGACCTTTATCATGAATGAGTGTGGGATTTTGTCAAATGCCTTTTCTGCATCTAGTGAGATGATCATGTATTTTTTTTCCTTTGAGTTTGTTTATATAGTGTATTACATTGATGGACTTTCGTATGTCAAACCACCCTTGCATACCTGGGATGAAGCCTACTTGATCATCGCAGATAATTGTTTTGATGTGTTCTTGGAGTCTGTTTGCCAGTATTTTATTGAGTATTTTTGCATCAATGTTCATGAGGGAGATCGGTCTGTAGTTCTCTTTCTTTGTTGCATCTTTGTTTGGTTTAGGAATCAGGGTAATTGTAGCCTCATAGAAGGAGTTTGGTAATATTCCTTTTGCTCCTATTGTGTGGAAGAATTTAAAGAGTATTGAAATTAAGTCTTCTTTGAAGATCTGGTAGAATTCTGCAGAGAAACCATCTGGTCCTGGGCTTGTTTTGGTTGGGAGACTTTTAATGACTGATTCTATTTCCTTAGGGGTTATTGGACTATTTAAATGGTTTATCTGGTCTTGATTTAACTTAGGTATGTGGTACCTATCCAGAAAATTTTCCATTTCTTTTAGATTTTCCAGTTTTGTGGAGTAGAGGTGTTTGAAGTATGACCTGACGATTTTCTAGATTTCCTCATTGTCTGTTCTTATGTCCCCCTTTTCATTTCTGATTTTGATAATATGGATGCTCTCTCTCTCTGTCTTTCGGTTAGTTTGGATAAGGGCTTATCTATCTTGTTGATCTTCTCAAAGATCCAACTCTTTGTTTCATTAATCTTTTATATTGTTCTCTTTATTTCTATTTTATTGATTTCAGCTCTCGATTTGATAATTTCCTGGTGTCTCTTCCTCCTGGGAGACTTTGCTTCTTCCTGTTCAAGGGCTTTCAGGTGTGCTGTCAAGTCACTAGCATGAGATTTCTCCAGCTTCTTTATGTGGGCATTCAGTGCTATGAATTTCCCTCTTAGCAGTGCTTTCATAGTATTCCATAAGTTTTGGTATGTGGTGTATTCATTTTCATTGATCTCTAGGAGGTCTTTCATTTCTTTCTTTATTTCTTCCTTAATCCATTGGTGATTCAGTTGAGCATTATTCAGTTTCCATGAGATTGTAGGATTTCTGTAGTTTTTTCTGTTGTTGAAATCTAACTTTAAACCATGGTTGTCTGATAGAACACAGGAGGTTATTCCAATTGTTTTGTATCTGTTGAGATTTGCTTTGTGGCCAAGTATGTGGTCGATTTTAGAGAAAGTTCCATGGGGTGGTGAGAAGAATGTATATGCTTTTTCGTTCAGGTGGAATGTTCTGTAGATATTGATTAAGTTCATTTGAGCCATAACATCAGTCAAGACCATTATGTCTCTGTTAAGTTTCAATTTGGCCAATCTGTCCAGAGGTGAAAATGGGGTGTTGAAGTCTCCCACTATTAATGTGTGGGGTTTTATATGTGATTTAATCTTTAGTAATGTTTCTTTTACATGTATGTGTGCTTTTATGTTTGGGGCACAAATATTCAGAATTGAGACTTCATCTTGGTGGATCTTTCCTGCGTTGAGTATGTAATGTCCTTCATCATCTCTTTTGATTGATTTTTTTTGAGGTCTATTTTGCTGGATATTAAGATGGCTACACCAGCTTGCTTCTTAAGACCATTTGATTGGAAAGTCTTTCCCCAGCCTTTTATTCTTAGGAGGTGTCTGTCTTTGAATTTGAGGTGTGTTTCTTGTATGCAGCAGAAAGATGGGTCCTGTTTTTGTATCCATTCTGTTAGCCTGTGTCTTTTTATAGGTGAATTAAGTCATTGATATTAAGGGATATAATGACCAGTGATTGTTCGTTCCTGTTATTATTTTTATTTTTTGGTGGTAGTGTGTGTGTACTTCTCTTCTTTGGGGTTTACTACTGTGGTCTTGTCTGTTGCCTGTGTTTTCATGGGCGTATCTGCCTTCCTTAGGTTCTAATTTTCCTCCTAGTGCTTTCTGTAGGGCTGGGTTTGTGGATAAGTATTTTTTAAATCGGGTTCTGTCTTGGAAGGTCTTGTTTACTCTATCTATGATGATTGAAAATTTTGCCGAGTATATTAGTCTAGGCTGGCATCCATGGTCTCTTAGTGTCTGCATTATATCTGTCCAGGTCCTTCTGGCTTTCAAAGTCTCCATTGAGAAATTGGGTGTTATTCTGATGGGTTTGCCTTTATAAGTCACTTGGCCTTTTTCCTCTGCTACTCTTAATATTCTTTCTTTATTCTGTATGTTTATTTGTTTAATTATTAAGTGGCAAGGGGACTTTTTTGGGGGGTCTAGTGTGTTTGGTGTTCTATAGGCTTCTTGTATCTTCATAGGCATTTCGTTCTTTAAGTTGGGAAAGTTTTCTTCTATGATCTTGTTAAATATATCTTCTGTGCATTTGAGTTGGTATTCTTCTCCTTTCTCTATCCTTATTATTCATAGGTTTGGTCTTTTCATGGTGTCCCAAATTTCTTGGACATTTTGGATCATGACTTGGTTGGCTTTAGTGTTTTCTTTTTACTGATGGATCTACTTCTTCTAACCTATCTTCAACACCAGAGATCCTCTCTTCCATCTCTTGCATTCTGTTGGTTATTTTTGCATCTGAAGTTCCTGTTTGTTTACTCAGGTATTCTATTTCCAGCATTCCTTCTGCTAGTGTCTTCTTAATTTTTTTATTTCCCTCTTCTGGTCTTGGACTGTTTACCTTGCTTTTTCCTGATTTTCTTTCAGGGACTTATTGTTTTCTTCTGCTTTAATTGTCCTTTCCTCTAGTTTTTTATAGTGTTCTTCCCATTTTTTGTTTGTCTCTTCCTCCACTTTATTTTTGATTTCTTCTATATAAGGCTCTAGCCTCTTCATGATGTTACTTATAAGGTTGTTTTCTTCTTCTTCCATTCTGTGATGTTCAAGTCTAGCTGTTGGAGAAGGGGCGAGGTTCTGGTGATGTTGTATTAATCTTTATTTTGTTGTATGTACTTCTGCCTTGGTGTCTGCCCATCTCTTTGTGGGTTCATTCTTGTCTTTATCAGTGTACTCAGTCCAGACAGAGCTGACAGACTTAGGGAGCCTCTCTCTGGTCCAGATGGAAGCTGTGGTCTAGATGAGAGTGCTGGCTGGACAGGAGCTGAGGGGCAGGACTCTGAGTCTCAGGAAGTCCCTGAGGTCTTCTTATCTTGTGCAGATGGGAGCTCCTCTTGTTCAGATGAGAGTTCTGGGACAGGATGGAAGCCCTGGTCCAGATGGGAGTTCCAGGGCGGATGGTAGGTGGGGGCTCTCTGGTCCATTTGGGAGTTCCGGGGCATGATGTAATGCTGGACCCTGGTCTCTATGTCTCCGGAAGTTGCTGGGGTCTCTAGCAGATGGGTGTGGGGGCAAGGCCATGAGGTTGTAGTGTCCACTGGACGGTCTCTCTGGTCCTGATGGGTGTTCTGGGGCAGATGGGAGGTGGGGGCTGGGTGGGACCCAGTGCTGGTTTCCTCTCTGACTTTAACCCCAGGCACTCACCTCTGGTCCAGATGGGAGTTCTGGCCATGTTGTTTTATTGCAGCAATAGAAACTCTAAGACAAGTTGGTACCGGGAGTGTGGTCCTGCTGTTTTTTTTTTTTTTTTTAAGATTTATTTATTTATTATGTATACAGAAGAGGGCGTCAGATTGCATTACAGATGGTTGTAATCCACCATGTGGGTGATAGGAATTGAACTCAGGATTTCTGGAAGAGCAGTTGGTGCTGTAAAAAATATCCTTTGAGTGTTTAATACTTGGTGAGCTGTTCCATAGTAGGTTGGAATATAATAATGTTGAGAGCAATGCACAAGGTGGGAACATGGCTTGTAAACTTTCAGAGGGAAGTTTAAAGACTCTATTGGGGCCATTTATTATTTTGAATTAAGATTATGAGGCCCTGGTTTGCTGGGGCTGAATAATCAGCTATGATTAACAAAATATCAGAGCTACTAATGTGAAACCTTTGTTTTACTGAGATACTCGATGATGGTTGGCTGGAGTTGAGAAATTAGTGGTGATCAAGATGAGCCCACGGTGGTGGCACATGCTTTTGATCCAAGCACTCAGGAGGCAGAGCCAGGCGGATCTCTGTGAGTTCAAGGCTAGCCTGGGCTACAGAGTGAGTTCCAGGTCAGGTATCAAAACTATACAGAGAAACCTTGTCTAGAAACCCTTCTTGCTCCCTCCCCACCATAAAAGGAGCCCAGCATTGCTGAGTTGAAATCTGAGAGCACATGGATGCTGTGTCCCAGAGGTAGTTGTATTTCATGCTGGCAGTCAAATATGGTGGTGTGAGAGTCACCCAGGTGGTACTGGTTTTGAGGGCATGAATTGGTCATGGATTGCTGCTGAGGCTTGGCACTGTGAGAGGCCAGTACATGCCATTGGTGAAGGTGCAAGCACAGTAGTAGTTGAATATCCAGAATTAAAGGAGTCATACAGAGAATTTGATACTTGGAACCATGAAGAGAGTCTATGAGAGGTGTTGATGAAAGTGTAGCCAGGTTGCAGCAGAAGACCCAGCATTGTGGTTGATGTCAGCACTGTGGGATGACTGACAGGAACAGCAGCAGCTATAGAGTGGAGCCATCCTGAGCATGGAAGGCAAGCTGTGAGTGTCTCAGAGGATGGAGCTGAAGAAGTGCCCCAAGCCCTTTGGAGAAGCCCACAAGACAGTGAGTGGATACAGACATTGGAAATCAAACTATTATACAGTTGGAGAGTGGATTTCATTTGTCAGGGAGAGACTTTGCCTTGTGCCTTCCCCTCTTGAAGTAAGGAATTATTTAACCTAATTTATATTTTTTTAGGAGCCCACACTTGAGAGATTTCAAACCCTTAAAAACATTTTTGGATTTTAAAAGAGACTGGATGTGTTAAAGAGACTGATTTTTGTTTTTGAGACAGGGTTGCTCTGTGTAGTACTGGCTGGCCTAGAACTCACTCTATAGATCTGAATGGCTTTGAAATCACAGAGATCCACCTGTCTCTGTCTCCTGAATGCTAGGAGTAAAGATTTGTGCCACCACTGCCCAGCAAGACTGATTTTTAAAAAAAAAAAACATTTATTTTTTATGTATAGTGTTTTGCCTTCATGTATTCCTGAACACCAGAATAAGGTACCAGCTCTCATTATAGCTGGTTGTGAGCCAACATGGAATTCCTGCGATTTGAACTCAGGATCTCTGGAAGAGCTTGTAGTACTCTTAACCTCTGAGTTTTATTTTAGTGTGTTCCATTGTGGACCTTTTAAGACTGTGTGACATTTAATGTTATTTATGTTTTTAAAAATATTTATTTTTATTTCATGTTCATTGGTGTTTTTCATGAATGTATATTTGTGTCAGGGTATTGGATCCCATGGAATTGAAGTTACAGACAATTGTGATCTGCCATGTTGGTGCTAGACTTGAACCTGGGTCCTCAGGAAGAATAACCAGTGCTGTTAAATGCTGAACCATCTTTCCATCCCCTACTTAGTATTTAATGTGAGATCTTGGGGATGACTGGAAAAGGAAAGATAGCTTTGTGGTGATGTATTTGTGTGTCAAGATGATATGGAGTCAATTGTGCTGGATAGTTTCCTAACAACATGACATAGGAATAATCACATCTAAAGTCATCTGAGAAGAGGGGACATCAATTAAAAGAATGCCATCAGCTCTTATGTCCACAGGCCAGCTCTTCCACAAGGCCCAGTCATTGCTGTTTGAGGGGAGGAGGAGGAGGGCCACGCATCCCCACCCATGCCCCCACCAGACAGATAGAGAGCATGTCCTGTGTTCATAGGAATGGGAGAACTATCCCTGACCCCCAGCAGTTGCAACACTTGGTCGAGCAAACCCTATACTTCATGAGAAAGGCACAATAAAGCCAACCTTCTTAGTGTGGTTGTGGATGAGCCAGCTTAAAAATTGTGAGCATGGGAGTTCTGTCTGAATTACCCATCTGTCTTGAGGTGGCATGGGTGGAGAAGAGTTGCCCTCCTCCACCCATGCCCATCAATATCTGGGGCAAGTGAGAGAGCTGGCTCTGTGGTCATAAGAGGGAGAGAGCTATGCCTGGCCCCCACCAGCTGCAACACTATACACCCCATCTATGATCTGCTGGAGCTTGTGCGAGGACCTTGCCTGTAGACCTAACATCTCATGATCTCTACAGCACAGGGTAACAACAGGATATCCATGAGGAGCCCTAGTGTGGGTCCAGCATTAATTAGATAGTAGAAACCAAAGGCCTTGAACCAGACCAATGACTCTTTGCAATGAACACTTCCAAGTGAAGATAAATGCACAAAGGGGTTCACAGCATGAACCCTTGTCTCACACTACAGCTTCTATGATGAGATTAAAAAAATTCCCTTATTTTATTCCATTTTTCCTTTTTTTCTCTTACACACACACACATACACACACACTCACATGCATACACACACACACACACACACACACACACACACACACACACGTACTATTTGAATGGTAACTTCAGGCAACTGAAGAAAGTGGATTTCCATGAGAATGAGGGAAGTGCATAATGGGAAGAGTCCTGGGGCTTTAGAGAATTTGAGGCATCATCTTCATCTTTTGGGGACCCTGTGTGTATAAGAGTGTGTACCAGTCCCCACCTTCTTTATGGATTATTATTTACTCTTGTCTTCCTGACTGATCTTGCTCTCTCAGACATGGTTCATGAAGTCCTGGTTCACATACAGCCAATCCACAGACCGGTTCTGAACCTGAGTGCCAAGGATCTTCTGCTGATTCTATCTGGAGTCTTGGATACAGAGAAGCCTCCATCTCAATGACTGCAAATGCCCTTCCTGGATTGAAGGTCTTTCCCAGTCCATATGAGTTGAAGGAATATGCACCAATTTAGCAAAAGGTAATGGACTGTGAGGAAGTGACAAGATAAAGGCTGTGTGGATGGATAGAGTAACACAGAGAAGTGAGTACAGAGTCAGTGGGAGTAGTTACATCTAGGTATTGACACAGGGCACCATAATTCAAAGAGAAGCTCCATGTATTGACTACAAATTGGTTGTTCTGGTTGACATTTAGTGATAGGTTATAAAATGAGGTCCTAAGTTTGCCATAACTTAGTATGTAGCTCATTATGCAGTGACCTATATAGTACAATCTTCACAAAAAGTTACAACTAATGTAAAGAATTTGGATTTCTCCAGAATAAAAATACATAAGAAATGAAAGCATGACAAATTGGTGAGATGTCTTAAGGACTTCAGAAACAATACATTATATTGACACAAGTTTGTTATACTGTATGTCAAATTTACACAATGTCTAATAATATTTACATATATAACTCTTGAATCTGTTCATCAGCATTTGTAATTGACAAAGGAAATAATTTTTTTGAATAATCTTGTTGTCAAGTTAATAAAATATGTGAATGTTCCAAGTGGAGGAACTCACAAATTGGAATTTCAGCAGCAAATGAAATCAATAACCCCAAAGTGATAGTGAATGCAAGAGGAGGACTCAACATGCAGGATGTATGTCACCATGAAAAAAGGGATGATGCAGAAATTAGTTAGCCTAATGTGACTACTTAAGGAAATAACAGCCTATGGGATCAAATGCCAAATAACAGCTTCATGTGTGAGTGTTCAGATAGTAAAGAACTATCATGCTTCAAAGCTCTTTAATTTAAGACACATGTGAGCTAGGTTTTAAGGGTTTTTCTTGTAGTATATGTTTTGTCCCTGATGTGATGAAGTGAGTTCCTTTCTGGTCTTAATAATATGATGTAGCACTTGGGGACAAAGATGATGCCTAAGAGTGATGTACTAGAGGCCAAGATAGAGAGGACTTCCATAGCCACTATGACCTTCCCCTTGGTGCTGTGGTAGACAGGGAGGAAGCTGACCCAGACACTGCAGAACACCAGCATGCTGAAAGCCAGCAACTTGGCTTCATTGAATGTGTCAGGCAGATTCCTGGACAAAAAAGCCATAAGGTAGCTGCCTATAGCCAATGTTCCCAGGTATCCCAGGATGCAGTAGAAGGCAATAGCTGAGCCTTTGTTGCAAAGGATGATGATGTGTCCATGTTCTGAATGAGCATCTTTGTCAATAAATGGAGGAGAGGTTGCCAGCCAGATTCCAGAGAGAACAACTTGCAGTAGGGTGCAGATGGGAATGATGAAATTAGGGGCCCTTGCTATCAGAAGCCAGCTACTCATTCTCCCTGGAGCAGTGATCTTGAAGGCTATAAGTACAGTGAGAGTTTTGGCCAGCACAGTGGAAAGAGCCACAGTGAACAGAAGTCCAAATGTGTTCTGCTGCAGGATACAGGTGACTGTGCTAGGATGGCCAATGTAAAGCAAGGGACAGAGAGAACAGAGGGTCAGAGTGATGAGCAGGATGTAACTGAGATGCCGGTTATTGGCCTTGACAATGGGAGTGTCTCTGTGCTTCAGAAACACCCCAAGAACAACAGCTGTGAGTGAGGAGAAGCCCAGGGATATGAAGCTGAGTATCTTTCCCAAGAGGTCATCATAGGACAGAAATGTCAGATTCTTATGTTGACAGTGTGTCTTCTCTGTATTTGCATAATGAGTTTCTGGACACTTCATACACTGCTCCACATCTGGCAGAAATGCAGGTAATCATGAATGCATACTCATGTTTTCTCTTTTATCCTAAGCCACTTCTATGCTCTGTAACATTGCAATGTTATCTGGACCATATTGCTTTGTTTCAGATATAAATACAGAAAAATTAAACTCCATTTGCCTTCTGCTTCATGCTAACAGAAATTAAATAGCACCAATGCTTTCTCTGTTGTTACTTGTATGGTATCCTCACCTTTACTGACACTGTTGTATTTGCTTTACAAGTTATTAGAGCACTGAACACATTGCATGAACCTAATTTTGCTCTGACATTGCCTCTTCATTAATACATTTCCATTCTTCTTTTTTTTTTTTTTTCGAGACAGGGTTTCTCTGTGTAGCTTTGCGCCTTTCCTGGAACTCGCTTTGGAGAGCAGTCTGGCCTTGAACTCACAGAGATCCGCCTCCCTCTGCCTCCCGAGTGCTTGGATTAAAGGTATGCGCCACCACTGCCCAGCACATCTCCATTCTTAAGAGGGTATGGGACTTCAGTGTGATAGAGAGGATGTCCCTTGAAATCCTTATCTTATAATCCTGTTTTCTTATATATATTCCAAATGCAACTACATTGATGAAGTCCAGAGTATTATCTAAGTTTCCTCATTCTCTGAAGGAATCTGAGTAAATTTAATTTCTCAAATTCTTGCAGCCTTGACACTTTTCTCATAGCTCTGTAAAATAGTATCTATGTAGTGCATTGATACAGAACTGCTCATGTATTCTTATGTCTTTATGGAACAGTGTTTTAACACTGTGTTCCTGATATCTTATCAATTTACTCCTAGATTATGATTTTATGCTTATGGATTTTTCTGCAATATTTTCAATATATTAATAATGTCCATATTTCTATATACATTTTTCTTTGTGATATATATTTAATTCTTTTTATAACATCACATTACCACTCATAATCCTTATATAATATATTCATATCATGATTTTTACCCTTCTCCAACTCCTCCCAGATTCTCCCCATCTCCATGCCCACCCAATTCCACCCCTTTTCTTTCTCTCTTTCTTTAAAAGAGAGAAATAAATAAAATGCCAACAAAATGACAATTAAAATTACTCTCTCACACAGGCACACAATCTACTAAACACAAAGCTGTAAACCAAAGTATAAAGTATAAAGGAAAAGTCCAAAAAGCCCAGAAGAAAATAATAAGAATTGCAGCCTCAAACAGCATCTCCTTCCCTGAGCCCCATATTCTAGCCCACAACTCTGACAGGTTTACTGGAGGCCAGCTCATCCTAGAGACTCCAACCTGCCCCAAATCTCCAGACTGCACTATCTTCCCTGGGCTCAATATATCTGCCCACAACTTCAGCAAAAGACTTTTGCTTTACCAGGGGCCAGACTGGTTCTAGGGACCAAAGCATCCCTTTCTCTGGTATCCATATTCCAGTATGAGATCTGTATAGACAGGCAGTGATGAGGAAATCATGTGGTTGGGTTTAAAGCCAATGAGAATGTAGAACAAAAAGGCAATAAAAAGACAGGACACATGAGAAGGTCTCTCTCTCAGGTGAAGGATGGCAGCGACTTGTAAGCTAAAGGCTATTTGCTAGTGTTCCAATCTTTTGGGCTTTTAACTGTGTATTTGGCTCTCTGTTTCTTATTTAATAAGACCGTTTATAATTTCATCTACACTTATGTGACCCAGTGAAAGTGGTGTAGAGGAAAGTTCATAAGACTAATTGCCTACATGAAAAAGGACAGGAATGTAAGAGTACATCTGAAAGTTTTAGAACAAAACAAAGCAAGAACACCAAAGAGGAGTAGATGGAAAAAATAATCAGGCTGAGGGCTAAAATTAGTGCACAGAAACATAACGATCATTACAAAGAATCAATGAAACAATTGATTTTTGAGAAAATCATCAAGACAGACAAACCTCCATCCAAACTAATTAGAAGGCAAGGAGAGAATACCCAAATTAACATAAGCAGAGATGACAAGTGGGGCACAACAACAGTCAGCAAGGAAGCCCAAAGAAACATTAGGTCATACTTTTAAAACTCATACTCCACAAAACTGGAAAATGTAAAAGAAATGGGTATTTTTCTTGGCAGATACAACTTACCAAAGAAATCAAGATCAATTAAACAATTTAAACAGACCTATAAACCTCAAGGAAATAGAAGCGGCCATTAAAAATCTTTCAACTAAAGAAAGCCAGAGGCCAGATGGCTTTATCAAAGAATTCTCCCAGACCTTTGAAGAAGAGCTAATATCAACACTCCTCCAATTAGTCCACAAAACAGAAACAGAAGGCACATGGGCAAATTAATTTTATGAGGCCATTGTCACCCTGATACTCAAACCACAAAAAGTGTCATCAAAGAAACAGAGTCACAGACTAATTTCCTTTATGAACATAGATGCAAAAATAATAAAATACTTGCAAGCAGAATCCAAGAACATATCAAAAAGATCAAATAGGCTTCATCCCAAAGATTTAGTGATGTTTCAACATATCAAAATCAGTGAATATAGTCACCACACAAACAAACTGAAAGAAAGAAAATAGCATGATCATCTCATTGGATGCTGAAAAATCCTTTGACAAAATTCAACACCCCTTCATGATAAAAGTCTTAGAGAAATTAGGTATACAAGGAACATACTTAATCATTACTAAGGCAATTTACATCCAGCCTATAGCCAATATTAAAGTGAATGGACAGAAACTCAAATAAATTCAATTAAATTCAGGAACAAGACAAGGCTGTCTGCTCTCCTCATATTTATTCAATATAGTACTTGAAATTCTAGCTAGAGCAATAAGACAACAAAAGGAGGTCAAGGTCATAGAAACAGGAAGAAGCAAACTTTTACTATTTTCAGATGATATGATAGTATATATATAAGTGACCCCACAAATTATACCAGGGAACTCCTACAGCTGATAAACATCTTCAGGAATGTGGCAGGATACAAGATTCACTAAAAAAAATCAGTAGCTCTCCTATATACAAATCATCACAAATGGACTGAGAAAGAAATAAGAGCAACACCGCCCTGTACATAGCCATAAACAGTATGAAATTCTTTGGGGTAACACTAACTATGCAAGTGAAAGACCTGTATAAAGAGAAGTTTATGTCTCTGAAGAAAGAAATTGAAGATGTCAGAAAATGGAAAGATCTCCCATGCTCACAGAGAGGAAGGATTAACATAGTAACAATGACAATCTCACCAAAAGCAATCTACAGATTCAATGCAATCCCCATCAAAATACCAACACAATTCCTCACAGACCTGGAAAGAACAATACTCAACATCATTTGGAAAAACAAAAAACCCAGGAGAGCTAAAAGAATCCTGTACAACCAACCCCTTCTAGAGGCATCAGTATCCCTGACATGAAGCTCTACTATATAGCTACAGCAATAAAACAAGCTTGGTATTAGCATAAAAACTGACATGTGGACCAATGGAATCGAACTGAAGACCCTGACATTAGCCCACCCACCTATAAACACATGATTTTTGACAAAGAAGTGAAAACTGTACAATGGAAAAAAGAAAGCATCTTTAACAAATGGTGCTGGCGTAACTGGACATCAACATGTAGAGGGCTGCAAATAGATCCATATCAATTGCCATGCACAAAACTCAAGTCCAAGTGGATCAAAGACCTCAACATAAACCCAGTTACTCTGAACCTGATAAAAGAGGAAGGAGGAAATAGTCTTGAATGTATTGGTACAGGAGACAACTTCCTAATTATAACACCAGTAGCACAGACACTGAGAACAACAATTAATAAATGGCACTCCCTGAAACTGAGAAGCTTCTGTAAGGCAAAGGACACAGTAAACAAGACAAAATGACAGCCTATAGAATGGGAAAATATTTTCACCAATGCCTCATCTGACAGAGGGTTGATATCCAAAATATTTAAAGAACTCAAGAAACTAGACATCAAAATAACAATCTGATTAAAAAATGGGCTATAGAGCCAAATAGCCAAACTAATGGAAACACATGAACTATGAACCAATAGCTGAGGAGCCTCCAACTGGATCAGGCCCTCTAGATAAGTGAACCAGTTGATTAGCTTGAACTGTTTGGAGGCAGTGGGACCAGGACCTGCCTTTAGTGCATGAGCTGGCTGTTTGGAACCTGGGGCTTATGCAGGGACACTTTGCTCAGCCTGGGAGGAGGGGACTGGACCTGCCTGGACTTAATCTACCAGGTTGAGCTGAATCCCTAGGGGAGTCCTTGCCCTGGAGGAGATGGGAATGGGGGGTGGGCTTGGGGGAAGGCAGGAGGAGGGAGAACAGGGGGATCCATGGCTGATATGTAAAATTAAATTAAATTATAAAACAAAAAAAGAAAATTCTCAAAGGATTTCAAATGGCCAATAGACATTTAAGGACATCCTTAATTATCAGGGAGATGGAAATCAAAATGACACTGAGATACAATCTTACACTTGTCAGAATGGCTAAGATCCAAAACACTGAAGACAGCTTATGTTGGAGAGGATGTGGAGTAAGGGGAACACTCCTCTATTGTTGGTGGGAGTGCAAACTGGTACAGCCACTTTGAAAATCAGTATGGCAGTTTCTCAGAAAATTGGGAATCAATCTTCCTCAAGCCCCTGCTATACCACTCTTGGACATATACCCTAGGAATACTCAATCATACCACAAAGGACACATGCTCAACTATGTTCATTATTGGTTATAATCAGAATCTGGAAACAACCTAGATGCCCCTCGACTGAAGAATTGATTAAGAAAATGTGGCACATATACACAATGGAGTGCTATTCAGCAGAGACAAACCATTGATATCATGAAATTTGCAGGCAAATTGATGGAACTAGAAAATATGAACCTGAGTGAGGTAACCCAGACTCATTAGGACAAACATTGTATGTACCCGCTCATAAGTGGATACTAGACATAAAGCAAAGGGTAATCAGGCAACAACCCACAACTCCAGAGAAGCTAACTAACAGGGAAGACCCAAAAAGGGGTGCATGGGCTGCCTTGGGAAGGGGAAATAGATGAGATCTCCATGATTGAACTGGGGATGAGGGGTGGGTAATGGAGGGTAAGGGACAGGGGATGAGAACATAAGGGAACAGGATGGTTGAGCTAGAACAGGGAGGGAGGGGGAATGCAATGAAAGAGATACTATGATAGAGACATCACGGGGATAGAGAGAAACCCAGTGCTAGGGAAGCTGCCAGGAATCCCCAAGGATGACCCCAGCCTGGTCCAATAGCAGTAGTGTAGAGGGTGCCTGAACTGAACTGGCTTGCTCCAGAGATCAGACCGTTGAATACCTTAACTGTCATGACAGAACTTTTCTCCAATGACTGATGGAAGCAGATGCAGAGATCCACAGCCAATCACTAAACAGTGCTCCAGGAGTCCAGTCAAAGAGAGAGAAGAAGGATTCTATGAGCAAGTGCATCAGGATCATGATGGGAAAACATGCAGAGATGACCAAACCAAACTAGAGGGAACTCATGAAAGTTGGATCAATGGCTATGGATCCTACATGGGACTGGAGTAGGCCCTTTGCATGGCAAGACAGTTATGTAGCTTGATATGCTTGGGAGGCCCCCTGGTGGTAGGATCAGAATCCATCTCTGGTGCATGAGCTGGCTTTGTGGACCCCACTACCTATGATGGGAACCACATGCAGCCTTGAGGCAGGGGAAGGGCTTGGATTTGCCTCTAATGAATGTGCCTCCACATGGGAAGAGTGGAGTGTGCATTGGGAGGTGGAGGCTGAGGAGTGGGAGGAAAGAAGAGGGGCATCTTTGATTTGTGTGTAAAATGAATGAAAACATTTCCTTTTTCTTTCTCTTTTTCTTTTTTTGTTTTTGTTTTTGGAGCTGAGGATCGAACCCAGGGCCTTGGCTTGCTAGGCGAGTGCTCTACCACTGAGCTAAATCCCCAACCCAAAAACATTTTCTTAATAAAAAAAAAAAGATGAGGTGCAAATCTAAACAGAATTTTCCATCAAGGAAACAAATATGGCTGAGAAACACTGAAAGAAATGTTCAACATTCTTAGCCATCAGGCAAATACAAATCAAAAATATTTTGAGTTAGCCAGGCAGTGGTGGCACACACCTTTAATCCCAGCACTCAGGAGGCAAAGGCAGGTGGATCTCTGTGACTTCAAGGCCAGCCTGGTCTACAGAGTGTGATCCAGGAAAGTCACAAAGCTGCACAGAGAAACCCTGTCTCAAAAAACCAATAAAAAAAAAAAAGAATTTTTTTTGAGATTCCATCTTGTACCAGTAAGAATGGCTATGATCAATAATACAAGTGACTACTTTTGCTGGTGACGAAGCAGAGCAAAGGGAAGACTCCTCCATTGCTGGTGGGAGTGTAAACTTGTATAGCACTTGGAAATCAATATGGTGATTCCTCAGAAAACCGGGAACTGACCTACCTCATGACCCAGCTATACCACTCTTGAGCATATACCCAGAGGATGCTCCATCCCACCATAAAGATATTTCCTCAACTCTGTTTACAGCAGCATTATTCATAATAGCTAGAAATTGGAAACAATCTAGATACCCCTCAACCAAAGAATGGATAAAGCAATGTGGTACACAATGGGCTATTATTCATCTGTTAGAAAAAAATGACATCATGAAATTTCCTGGTAAATGGATGGAACTAGAAAAAAAATCATCCTTTGTGAAGTAACGCAGTGCCAGAGAGAGAAATATGATATATTCTCACTTATACTTGAATATTAGCTGTTAAGTAGAGGATAATCACGTATAATTCACAGACACAGAGAGGTTAAGTAACAAGAAGGGTTCTAGGGGTGACAAAGGGATCTCCTTGGGAAAGGGAAATATAATAGATTTTTGTGGGTATACTGGGTCAGGTGGGGATGGTAACAGAG
Source organism: Onychomys torridus (assembly GCF_903995425.1). Classification (NCBI taxonomy): domain Eukaryota; kingdom Metazoa; phylum Chordata; class Mammalia; order Rodentia; family Cricetidae; genus Onychomys; species Onychomys torridus. The sequence goes on along the minus strand of NW_023411754.1, from coordinate 24,025 downwards.
TGATCAGGATGGGAGGGAGGGACACAGGGAGAGGGTATGGGAAGATACTATTGGAATAGGTAGATACATAGGGAGCTATGTGGAAATCCAGTGCAGTGGATACTCTCTGGAAGCTAGGAGGGTAACCATTGAGAGGACTCCTAGTAATGGAGGATATGGAGCCTAAACTGGCCATCTTATTTCAGCAGGCTAGGCTCTCATTGGTGGGACTTGGACAACAATCCAGCCAGAAAGCTTTCCAACCACAACTTGTCCTGCCAGCAAGCTGTGTTGGAGCAATGGAGGCCCAGAGCTTGTGGGGGTGGCCAATCAGTGACTGATCTGTATTGAGACCCAAGTCATGAGAAACAGCCCATGCTTGCCTTTGTCTCATTGTCTGCATGTCCAGGAATCTTAATCTGAATGCTCAGAGACCTAGCATAGAACCACACACTGCTGACAAAAAAAAAGAAAGAAAAAAAGAAAAAAAAAAGAAAGAGAGAGAAAGAAAGAAAAAGTCAACGAAATGATTTTTAATCATATTTTGATATACTCATTGACTGGTGCTTAGTCCAGTCTTCATCAGGAAGTCTTACTCTAGCAGCTGATGAGAGCAGATGCAGAGACGCATAGCCACACATTATAGGGAGCTTCGTGAACCACACAGAGAAGGAGGAGAAAGGATTGTAGAAACCAGAAAGTTTGAGATCAACAGGAGAACAGGGCCCAAAGGATCACATGCACAGGGCTCATAGGGGCTCACAGAGACTGAAGCAGGAATCATTTTACACACCAATCAATAATCCCTGTCTTCCTTCTAATGTGTTGCCTGGTCCAGCCATGATATGAGGCTTTATGCTAGGTCTAATTGCATTTGTTTTGTCATGTTCAGTTGATATCACTGGGAGGCCTGTCAGTGGATCTGGTGAAGAATGTGAGGTAGTGAGGGTGGTTAGGTGGAGGGAAGGGATGGGAGAAAGTGGTTGGGACAAATTGTATAATATATGGAATTTTCATAAAATTGAAATAAAGTAAAAAAAATAAAACTATGATAGGCACTATGGGTGTAAGGGAGCAAACTGTGGTGCTTTGAATGAGAATGTCCCTCCTTACATCACGTATTTGTAACCTTTGTCCCCAGGGGGTGGAGCTATTTGGAAAGGATTAGGAGATGTGGACCTTTTGAGAGAGGCCTGTTGCTGTGGAAAGGTTTTAAGGATCTTGTTGTTCACAGTGTGGCTTCTCTGTCTCCTACTTGGGGATCAGTCTGTAAAGTCCCAACTGTTCCTGTTGTCATGCTGTCTTGGTTAAATTTCTATTGCTATGAAGACGCATCATAACCAAGACAACTAATAAAAGAAGGAATTCACCTTGCAGGCTCACAGTTCCAGATGGAGAACATGGCAAGCTGCAGGCAGGAAGGAATGGAGCTGGAAAACTAGCTGAGAGCTTACACCTGATCTATACCCATGACGCAGAGATGAGAGAGAGCGAGAGCGAGGGAGAAAGAATGAGAATGAAGCAGACTTTTCACAGCTCCATTCCCAGTGTAAATGACAATCCTCACATCTCCGAATCCTTCCAAAACAGTTCCACAGCTGTAGACCAAGTATTCAAACATATGAGCCTATGGGGACCATTCTCATTTAAACTGCCACACACGCCTCTGTTCTGCCTTCATGAACTCTAACAGTCCGAAACTGTAACCCAATGAAAGGTCTTCTTTTATCAGATGCGGGGTCATGGTGCCTTTTTATAGCAATAGAAAACAAACAGAGACAAAGTGCATGGTGACATGAAGCATACTGCTCTGGTGTGAGAAGGTAGTTTTCTGTAGACAGACATTTCCACAATTGTTCAGGCACACAAAGCAGGTATGGATTTCAATGTGAAGAGTGTGTTATTTCAGTGGGAAAAATGAACTGTAACCTGTGGTTTTCTAACAGTTGGAAGGAAGAGGATTGTCTTCACTGAAGTGAGTTCACTTACAGATATTTTTCATTTGTTTGGATATTGCAGCTGTGGACAACTGTGAATGTTTTCTACATGACTGACATACCTGTCTCATTGGAAATCTCATTCTCTGGGCATTGCTTGCAGTCAAAGCAACAGTAAGCCTCACCCTCTCGGTGGGTTTTCATAAATCCAGGATGACAGCTCTCACTGCATACAGACTGAGGAATCTGAGAATAATAACATGAATGTTAGCAAATACCCATGTTTTATGGAATCTCTAGTAGAGTGTTTTTGAATATAGAACTGTTAGTTTATTTATGTTAGTATTTTTAAATGCAGAATGTTGAAGTTTTTATTGCTAAAGTGCATCATCACAGACCCATGTGGTAAATGTTTGACCCTAATAACATTGCTTTATTGGAAAATTGTTCAAAGATTATGAGGTGAGGCATAAAAGTAAGAATTTAGGTCCTTTGTAGCATGTCTTGGTGACATAATAGCTACAAAACTATTGTTTCTTGACTCCTGTATAGAAAGGCAAATAAGTTTTTTTCTTCCATGATAAGGGTTCATCTTGTCTTCCATGGTAGAGAGTCATCTTAGAACCACTGTGTAAACCAATCTGGCAGAAATTATTGTGTAAAATTTTCTAGATTAGTTTACTTGAGGTAAACAAACAAACAAACAAACAAACAAAAAACAAAAAAACCCCATAAACCACTTCTTTAAAATGGGTGGCCCCAATTTATTGGCCCTGGTTGTCTAGTGAAATAAAAGGAAGAAATGATGATAACAGCAGAGTTCAGCTATGTGCATCCTGACTGTTGATGCAATGTGAATATCTACCTCTATCACCTAAAAACATGGCTTCCTGCAGTGAGTGAATATATTCTCAAACTGTGAGCCAGGAAGAGTCTCCCATACTGTTTGTTAAGTAGCCTTTTTGCAACAGCAAAACAAATAACTAACACATCTACATATTCCCATCATGCTCTTCTATCTTGACAGGGCTTAGAAGCAAAAGGCCAACTGACCAATGACTGAAACCTTACAAGATGGGATCAAACTAAGTCTTTTGTTAGGTGATTTGTGAAAATGATGGAAATCATCCTGAAAAAGATACTTGTATATATGTTAGAAAAAGATAAGATGGGGCTGGAGAGATGGCTCAGAGGTTAAGAGCACTGACTGCTCTTCCAGAGGTCCTGAGTTCAATTCCCAGCAACCACATGGTGGCTCACAACCACCTGTAATGAGATTTAGTTCCCTCTTTGGCCTGCAGTCAAACATGCTGTATACATAATAAATAAATAAATCTTTAAAAAAAGTTAAAAAAATGAGAAGATTGGAAAATAGCTCATTCAGCAAAATTAGGTATGAAGACAATGTTTTATATTGGTCATTATGTGTCTATAAATGGACTCTGTGTGAGCAGTGAAGGGTCATGACACACAGGAATATATATATATTTTTTGAAATTTATATAGGTCAAATTACTCAAGTAAGATGCAACCCACCTCTGTTAATCCTGTTGCCCACTGTATCATGTGATAAGATAAGGACAATTCCTGGCCCTCTGGAACATTTGGAGAAAATGTTCCTACTTTTGCATTTATCCCAAGACCTTTTGGGAAATTCCAAAAATTGAGAATGTCATATTCTGCTTGAGATTTCATTTTCCAATCCAGGACCATCTGGTCTCCAGCATGATTGATGAGTTGTGTGTTCTTTAGAAAAGGGTGAAGCTAAAAGAGATACATGCTTTATGCTACATAACTTCAGAGAAATATAACAGAGGCAGAATCAGGGAGCATCTCTTCTTGATTTTAATCCCTATTGTGACAAGCACCTTTAATATAGGTACCACTAGTATCAAACAAATGATACTCAACTGCTGTGGGATGTTCTGTATGTCAAATGTGTTGATCTGATTGGTTAAAATAAATAAAGTGCTGATTGGCCAGTAGCCAGGCAGGAAGGATAGGGTAGGCAGGACAAGGAGGAGGAGACTTCTGGAAAATGAAGGCTGAGGCAGGGAGATACTGCCAGCCGCCGCCATGACAAGAAAGAAATAAGGTACTGGTAAGCCACGAGCCACTTGGCAAAGTATAGATTAATAGAAATGGGCTAAATATAAGAGTAAGAGCTAGACAATGGTAGGCCTGAGCTAATGGCCAAGCAGTTTAAATAATATAAATGTCTGTATGTTTATTTTACAAGTGGATTGTTGGACTAACAGGGCTTGGTGGCACCTGGAGAAAAGCTCTTCAACTACACTCAACAGTATTGGAAACATCATTATACTTGTAATATATTCCAATCAGTTCCTTTAGAAAACATAGAACCCAGAACTCCTAAATTATAAATATGAATGAAAAAACTCTCATCTTCTTAGAAAATATATTCATACCTGGGTTGGGGAGAAGGCTCTGAGGTGAAGAGCACTGTCTTGTCTTCCAGAGGACCCTGGTTCAATTCCCAACACCCACATAGTAGCTCACAACTGCCTATAACTCCAGTTCAAGGGGACCCTACCCCCTCACACAGACATGTATGTAGGCAAAACACTAATGTTCACAAAATGAAAAAATAAAATAGAAAGAGGAAGTGTAGTCATACCCAATTAAGTTTTGAAAATATTTAGAGTTTCACTATGTAAAAATAAATGATTTTATGAGTGTTCATTTATGTAACATAACCGTTTTAGAAGTCTTCATGTCCGTTGTGACAATTCTTTGTCTTTGTCTTTACTGTTATGTGAAATCTCCGAGGTAAATGAACTTTTTATATTGAAAAATTTACCCTACAAATATTGCACAAACCTTTGTAATACAACTACATATCGACTTAAAACAGACTCCTTGTAAGTCTCTCTTGCAGCTTTTTAACAAAATAATCTAATGTATTACTTAGTTTTAGGGTATTTATCAACTCTTGGGGTGGCATATTGTTGATGATATAATACTACAGAAAGGCTGTTACCTGCCAGGGGAAGAATACCATCTCTTTTCCTTTTCCAAGAGTTTGAAATTGTACTTGATGGAGAGTCATTTCATGTAGACTGTGGGCCACAGCATACACTGCATTGTACACATTGTAACTCTCTTCACTCATGGCCATGTCAAATATGTTCCCTGGCAAGAATTCCAAGGAGGCATTAGGCAGACAGTTATCCACAATTTTACAGTCTTCTCCAAAAAATGAGCAATTGAAGAATGAGTGCCACAATACATGAAGATAAATGTCTTGTGGGTATTTGTAAGGATTGGCTGTCTGGATAAAATCTGTAAAATTATTGATCTCCTCATTGTGGTGTGAAAAAATAAGGGCACCATGCAATGCATCTAACAGGAAATAGTTATCAAATGTGGAATGATCCCAGTGTGAGTTCAGGACCCAGACTTTCCATGTGACTAACTTCTGCATAATATTTACTATTAAGCTTAATAGGGAATCAGTGTCCCCATAAATAATAATCACATTTGCTGATGATTCCAGGATCTGCACCTGATTTTTCCAGGGTGTGGTCAGAAATGAACCCCTGATGGTTAGCATCATTTCCACAAATGCTATGCAGACTCCATTTTTCCCCAGTTCACTTCTCAAATCTGACAGAATCTGGGCACCTATGTGATCATCTATGATGAACAGCCCCACCCAGTTCCAGTGGAAATGAAGCATCAAAGATACAATGCCAAGTGTCAGATATGTGTCCTTGGGGGCCACCTGGTATAGGGAAGAAAACCGTCCTTCTTCACTGAGGGTGGTATCAAAAGGCCCAAAACTTAGCTGTAGGGAGAAACAGTCAGAAAGAAGAACATTGTCATGAAATTTAACTCAATCCTACAGCAATGGTTTGAAGCCTTTAGATCAATACTGCTTTGAAGTTCAAATCCATATATCTATGGGTTTATCAGAAAAGTACAATGATGTTCTTCTGTCAGCTCAGCAGCTGCACATGAATCTACTGATATTTTAAGTGCTGTCTGCAGTCCCATAGTGCCAACAGCTACTCAGATTTCAGCCTGGAGGGACTTCCAGTCCCAAGGCCTGGGTACTAAGTATAGGCCTGGCTGCTAAGTATAGGTTTAAACTAAGTCTGAATTTTTTTTATTTATCAACAAATACTCAGAAGTCAGATGTGAGGGTGAAAACCTGTCATGTCAGAGAGGATGAGAAGCAACCAGTTGACCTTCTTTTTTGCCAGAGACCCAGCAATAGACATGTCTCTTCATTCATCCCAAACCTAAAAGAAAGCACCAGACTCCTAGTCCCACATTACCCCTTCCTGTGTGTCTATCTGCATTCCTGGATCATCCAGACTCTCTATGGCTAATTCCAGTCACCTAGTTTCTCTTCACCCCCTAAACTAAGGTTTTTTTTTTAGATTTATTCATTTATTATGTATACAGTATTCTATCTGCACATATTCCTGCAGTCCAGAAGAGGGCACCAAATCTCATTACAGATGATTGTGAGCCACCATGTGGTTGCTGGGAATTGAACTCAGGACCTTTGGAAGAGCAAGCAGTGCTCTTAACTTCTGAGCCATCTCTCCAGCCTTAAGGTTGTTTTTTAAATTAAACACAAACACAATCTTAGGGTTAACATTATGACTGAATATCCCTTGACAGTACAGACAATATTTAGAGGTTCAATAGGGTGGTGTGCCTGCTCCACCCTTCCTTCCCCTTATCTCTATTCTAAGCTACAAAAAATACATATGTATCATCAACTATGTCTGCCTATTTCCCTATCCATGAAGAGCTACTCATTTCCCCCTTTCCCACACAGACAGCTGAAATACCATCAAGTAGAGCTGACATCATGTCATAGTCCATCACCTTCTCTCACCTGTGGAAATTTGTAAAGATCCAGCAGTGTCCCTAAGTATTCAATTATTGCCCATGATGGTCCTGTAAGTACAGCAGCTGACATGCTCTCTCTTGAACATCTGTAGTTAGGGAGGGCATAACCAGTACCTGAAAACAAGCCAAAGAGATTGACCAGAGTGCGCCTCTGACCATGGCAGACATTTTGGACCTCGAATCCCAGGGATGTATTAGGTAAAATATATGGATTGCTGTTGATCTTCTCAATTGCAAACATCATGGCCAAAATACATTGGTAGTTCCTCAACTTAAACCTGCAGAGAAGGCAGAACAATATTTAGGAGGAAGATTCATACCACACAACAAATTATATATGTGCAAGCTTAGTGCACTGGCTTTTACCCAAATCCATGTTTAAATATATTTTCAGTATTTACTGGAATTAGAATGGGAGTATTATTTGCTTTTTAAATGTTTTTAATTGAAAATAGACTTTTTGATGAAATATTTTCTAATTATAGTTTCCCTTCCACCATCTCCTTCCACATTCTCTCCTCTTTCCCTCCCACTCAAATCTAGGCTTCTTCTTCTCTCTCTTATTAGAAAACAATCAAATATCTAAAATATAATAAATTAAAATGAAAACAAACAAGCCAGAATTGGACAAAACAAACAAACAAATATAAGAAAAAGAGCCAAAGAACCAGGACAAGACAAACATAGATGTAGAGTCACATGTGTTTTCATACACAGAAAATCATAAAAACAAAACATTAGATACCATAATTATATATAAAAGCCATGTAAGGTTGAATAAATTAACCTCCCAAATTGCCATTGAGTTACTATTTTTGTTTTCCATCTACTATTGAGCGTGGGGCCTGCCTTTAAGAATTGTTTGTATACCCAGGGTGACTCCCTTGGAGGAAACTAATTTTTGTATTATTTGTAACTGGGTTCTAGATGGAGGTTTGAGACAACTTGCAGTTGGCTTCTGAATTAAAGATGAGGGCTTGTGTCCACTTCCCCTCTCAGTGCTGGCAACCCATCTGTCTTAGTGGTGTAGGTCCTGTGCATCCTTCCCGGTCTCTTGAGTTCATGTGTGTATCAATCCTGCTATGTTTAGAAGGTCTTGTTTCCTCAGTGTCTTTGACTTTCTCTGACTCTTATAATCTTTCCATTTCCTCTTCTTTTGGGTTCCCTGACCCTGAGGGAAGGGACTTTAAGAGGACATCCCATTTAGAAGTGAGTGTTCCAATGATCTATTAATATGGCAGAATATACTTAGGAGACATTTTATTGCTATATTTCTTTAGCAAAACAATATTATTTGATTTCCCCCTGGGTCCATGGTCTGTCTAGTCTCAGGTTCTTGACAATCTGAGAGGTGTTGGGTACCATCTCTCAGAGTGAACCTAAAATCCAATCAGATATCGGTTGCTTAGTCCTACAAGTTTTGTGGCATTTTGCACCAGCATATCTTGCAAGGAGACTACCACTGTAGATTGGAGGGTCTATAGTTATATTGGTGTTTACATTTCTCCTTTGGTTGCATGCAGGGTCCCTTCCATGAACACTAGTTCATTGGAATAAAGGCTCTAGGTAGGCAACGAACTTCTCCATGCTCAAGGAGTCCTGTAGTGTTGTCTTCAGTAATGGGGCTTTACCATCAATTTGTGGAGAGCATCCAATAGCTTTGGCAGTATCCTGGGTTGTTTGGGCATTTTCATGGCCCTGTTTTGCTAACAACTCAATTAACCCTTCTGCAAACTGGATGTTTTGCTTGGTGGTAAGAAATATCTCACTGTCTTCCCTGTTATTTGGTGATTCCATTGAGATTTCTCTCATATGTGTGTGTTTTAAGAAGTTTCTTCTGTATTAAGTTTCAATATGGCTTAGGAGGCTCTTTGTTTTATTTTTTAGGACTATGTAAAACCCTGAATGTGAACCTCCCAATAACTTGAGCTCTAAGAGAGTAACGTAAGATTTAGTTGCTTTATATCAGTGATGAATGCTCTCTATGAGTTAGGACAAGGTCTTCAAATCTCCTCAAATTCAACTTTCAATCTTCACAACCACAAAAAAATCAGATGTTTCTTGATCAAGCTATCAGTTACTAAGAAAGTGCCTAATTCAAGAACATCCAGGCCATTCAACCTGTCTGAACAGCAGTGGATATTTCTATAACCATTTGTTTTTATATGTGAATTGTGTGATACATGTATATATTTCTCTGTGGTGTGTGTGCATGCACATGATGCTGGACAGAGAAAACTTCAAAGAGGAGTTATCTTCCATGGTATTTAAGAATAGGTCTGTTTGTGGCACATAAACTTGTGGGATTTCTCCTCCTTCTGCAGCTCATTTCTCCAAAAGCAACAGGTTTACACATCTGCACTGCGATGTCCCCCGCCTCTGTTTTTGCTTTTGTGATCTGCAAAAGTAAACTCAGTTGCTATATTTGCAATGCAAACTTGTTACCTTTTGACCTGTCTACTCAGTCTCTTAATATTAGTCACCAGTGAGGAAATAACTCGCACTCTGTAACAACCAATTTTTCACACGTGAAAGAATATTATGTCATTTCACAAAAATATAATATGCAGAAATGTTTGCTTTATTAAAGATGTGTTTTATAAATCATTGTTTGGTTTGTGTTCCAAAGTTCAGTCCTATGTTGACATGCTTTTAGTGATTCATATGCATGCGATGTTATCTTCTTCTTGTTGCTGGGTTGTACAGCAAAGGAGAAGAATAACACTTTCAGCTCACATGATAAGAAAGCAGGCTATATTCTGCAGGTACTTATTGCCTCCTAAACTTTCACCAGGAGATGATTTTGGACCTTACTCCATTTAACCAGAGGATTACTGATTTTATGCAGTTTAGTCTGTTTATATGGTGGATTACATTAATTGATTCAGAGGTGTTGAACCACTCATGCATGTCTTGGATGAGGCCAACATGATTATGGTGTATAATTATTTTTGTGTGTTCTTGAGTTCAGTTTTCAAGCATTTTATTTGTGCCTATGTTCATAAGGGATTGTCCTATAATTTTTCTTTGTTTTTAGTAGGGTCTTTGTATGTTTTTTAAATCAGGGTAATACCACATTCCCATGTAAATGTTCTTTCTTTTTCTGTTTTGTATAATAATTTGAGATGTATTAGTGTCAGCTCTTCTATGAAGGTCTGGTAGAATTCTGCACTGACTCTATCTGACTTAAGCTTTTTTTTCTAATTGGGGTATTTTAATTATTGTTTAAATTTCACTGTATGTTATAGGCCAATTTGAAATATTAACTTGATTTATATTTAACATTGGTATGTCATATGTGTATCTAAAGTTCATTTATTTCTTTAAAATATTCTAATTTAGAGGAATATATATTTTTAAGCACATCCTTATGATTCCCTGGATTTTCTCAGTGTCTCTTTTAATGTCTCTTTTCCATCTCTAATTTTATTAATTTGAATTCTCTACCTTTTTCTTTTGTTAATTTGGCTAACATGTCAATCTTAGTATTGGTTTTATTCATTCTTTGTATTGAATTTTTCATTTCCAGTTTATTAATTTTTGCCCTGATTTTGATGAACTCTTCCCATTTACCTTTATGAGTGTTGGCCGTTTTCCTATTTTTAAAGTTTTCAGTTATCTCATAAATTCATTAATTTGTGATCTCTTAAATTTTCTGACATGGATTCACTGTTCCATAAACTTTCCTCTTATAACAGCTTTCATTATGTTCCATAGGTTTTGGTATGTTATGATTTCATTTCTATTTAATACTAGTAATGTCAATTTCCTTCTTGGTTTCTCCCTTCAAACAATTTTGGTACTATTTTGTGTAACTTAGCATCCATGAATTTGTGTTCTTTCTTTTCTGTTTTTTATATCCTGGTAGTTCATGGTGGTTTGATAGAGTGCAGGATGTGATTTAAATTTTCCTGTACATTAGAGACTTGCTTTTATCCAATTATGTAGTTTATTTTAGAGAAAATCTTATGAAATGCAGAGAAGAATTTATATTCTTTAGTTTTGGTTGGAAAATTCTCTAGATATGTGTTGTCTGTTTGATTTTGCAGAAATCCAAATATAAAGGAATACAAAAGAATCTTCCTATGTTATAAAAGAATAGTGGTAGTTAATGTACAGAATCAAGAAAGGACATGGAAAGCTACAAAGAGAAAACTCAAGTCATATTCAAAGAGGGACCCATCAGAATAGCAACAAATTCTTTCAGTAGAGACTAGAAAGACAGAAGGGATTGGGCTATTATTCTACAAGTTATAGAACAGCACCAGTGCTCTTCCAGACTACCATACCCAGCAAAAACTATCAATCACTATGAAAGAGAAAGGTGAACTTTTCATGATAAAAAGAGGTTGAACAAAATTATGAGCACTAAACCAATTTTGTAGAGGGTAAATGAAAGAGTTGTTAGGTCTGAAACAAAGTATAAACATATTCAAGATTGCACAGGGAACAATAAACAATTCCAGAATTTGTTTCTAAATAATAAATCTGAATAATAAACCTCTAATAGAACAACAACAACAACAGAAAACCAAACAAAATGCCAGGAATTAATATACACCATTCAATAATATCTTTTAATATTTATGGTCTCATAATGTTAATTAAGAGACAAGATATAGATATTGAACCATAAATTAATACACAAGTTTTTGTTGTTTCCAAGCAACACAATTCACAATCATAAACAGACCCCAAGTTAGGGTTCAAGGATTGAGAAAAGGGTTCCAATAAAATATAACTGAAAATTAAGCATGCTGGAAAGAATAGGGATACAAGGAACATACTTCAACATAATAAAGTCAAATTATAGCAAGCCTAGAGCCAACATCAAATTAAATATAGAGAAACTTGAGTGAAGACCACTAAAATCAGAAACAAGAAGGGCTGTGTGCTCTCTTCATATCTATTCAACATAGTGCTTGAAATTCCAGCTGTAGCAATAAGAAAACCAAAGGAGATCAAGGGGATAGAAATTTGAAAGGAGGAATTCAAAGTATCACTATTCAAAGATGATATCATATTATACATAAGTGAGCCCCAAAATTCTACAAGGGAACTCCTACAGCTGATAAAAAACCTTCAGCAATGTGGCTGGATACAAGATTATCTAAAAAAATCAGTAGCTTTCCTATATACAAGGACAAATGGACTGAGAAAAAAAAGGGGAAGAACGCCTTCACAACAGCCACAGATAATATAAAACAACTTGGGTAAGTCGAACCAAGCAACAGAGCCATAGAATTATATGATCAAAAACTTTTGGACAATTGAGTTTTAATGAAGAATCCAGAAAGACAATGAAAAAAGGAAATGAAAAAGAAAGCATGTTGAATAAATGGTGCTGGTCTAACTAGATGTGTGCTTGTAGAATAATTCAAATTGTTCCACATTTATGACCCTGTATAAAATTCAAGTCCAAGTGAATCAAAGACATCAAAATAAAATTAGATACATTGAACCTAACAGAAGAAAAGGTAGGAAGTAGCCTTGAACGCATTAGCACAGGAGATGACTTTCTGAACAGAACATCAATAGCTAGTCTTGGCACTAAGATCAACAATTAATAAATGGGACCTCATGGAATCGAAAAGCCTCTGTAATGCAAAGAACACCATCAATGGGACAAAATATCAACCAACAGAATGGAAAAGTGTTTTTTTTTTTTTTTTTTTTTTTTTTTTTTTTTTTTTTTTAACCAACTCTACTTTAGATAATGGGCTAATATGCAAAATGTATGGAGATCTCAAGAAACTAGACAACAACAAAACAAATAATTCAATTAAAAAGTGGGGTACAGAGCTAAACTGATAATTCCCAAAAGAAGAACCCAAAATGGCCAAGAAACACTTAAAGAACGTTCAACATACTCAGCTATCTGGGAAATGCAAATAAAAAAGACTTTGAGATTTCGTCTTGCACCATCAGAATGGCTAAGATCAATAACACAAGTGACAACTCATGCTGGTAAGAATGTGGAGGAAGGACAACACTCCTCCATTGCTGGCAAGAGTGTAAACATGTACAGTAGCTATGGAAATCAATATGGTAGTTTCTTAGAAAACTGACAATTGACCTAACTTAACACCCAGCTATACCACTCTTGGGTGTGTACCCAAAGGACGCTCTATCCTACCACAAGGATACTTGCTCAGCTATGTTCATTGTGCCTTTATTCCCAATAGCCAGAAGCTGAAAACAATCTAGTTGCCCTTCAACCAAAGAATGGATAAAGAAAATTTGGTATATATTTATGCAGTGGAGTATTATTCAGCTGTTAGAATAAAAAGCGACCTCATGAAATTTGCAGGCAAATGGATGGAACTAGAAAAAAGAATCCTTTTTAAGACAGGTAACATGGACCCCAAAAAGAACAACATGATTGTACTCACTTATAGGTGGATATTAGTTGTTAAGCAAATGGTAATCATGCTACAGTCCCACAAACCAGAAGCTTAAAATAATAGCTAGAGCTTTAAGTGGACACATGATCTCTTCAGGGAAGGGGAAATTGAAACTGATATTTTATTGGAGTGGATAAGGAGTGGGGAGTTGGGTTGGGCATCTGAACAGGAGGATCAGGTTGGGGAAGATATGAAGGAAAAAGTACTGGGAGAGTAACTGGAATGGGGTACATTGTGGAAGCAACCTTAGTCCAGTAGATGCTCCCTGGATTTATTGAAGGTACCTGGGGGATTCCTAGTAATTTAGGAGGACATGGTAATGAACTATCCAGTCTTCAGAACCAGGTAAGCTTTCCAGTGCTTGTGACTGCGGACACCAACACCGCCACAAAACCTTCCCCCTACCCAATTTAATCCTGCCCTTCAAGACATCCTAGGTTCAGTGGAGATTCAGAATTTGATGTGACTGAACAAACTAATGACTTGGTCCAATTTGAGCCTGAAGCCATAGAGGGGAACTGAAACTATCAAGATGACTATGAACTGGTAGCTGGATAGCCCAGAGATCTATGATAAATAAACTGTCAGTATAATGATTCTTAGTGATATTCTCCTATACTCATAGATGGTGCCCAGTCCAATTGTCATCAGAAATTTCTTCACTGTCAGCTAATGGGAGCAGATGCAGAGATACATAGCTAAACATTAGGCAGAGTTAGTGCCCAGTTGGAGATCTCCATTGGGTCCCTCATCTTGGAGCTTGGAGACCTCCATGGAAGAGTGGAAGGAAGAATTTCGGGATCCAAAGGGGTCAAGAACGCCAGGAAAACAGTTTGACAGAGTCAACTAAGCAAGACTCACAGAGGCTCACAGAAACTGATGCAGCCACAACAAAGCTTGTATGTGTCTGTACTAGGTGCTCTGCATACATATAACAATTGTTAGCTTGCTGTTTTTGTGGGACCCCTAACAGTGGGAGTGGGGTTGACTTTGACTCTTTCATTTGCTCTGGGACTCTTTTCCTCATACTGTGTTGCCTCTCCCAGCCACAACATGAGGGTTTGTGTTTAGTCTTATTGTATCTTGTTATGTCCTGTTGGGATGATATCCATGGGAGGCCTGCTCTCTTCTGAATGGGAATGGAGGAGGAGTGGATCTGGGGGAGAGGGAAAGCAGGGAACTGGGAGGAATGCAGGGAAAGAAAACTGCAGTCAGGATGTACTGAAAACAAAACAAAACAAAAATCAGACCATCCCCACAAATCTAAGCAGGCACAATTATCTTAAAATGTGACAAAACAGACATCCAACAAAACGTATTCAGAAGAGGCAGTGAAGTGTCCTTTCTACTCACTAAAGGAAAAATCCAACAACAGGGTATAACAATGCTAATCAAATAGACATCAAATACAGGAGTCCCCAACTTCTCTAATGAAACAGTCTTAGATTTAAAATAACAGATCAACCTTAGGACAGAGATGGCGGGTTTGTTCAATACCCCAATTTCAATAAGAGACAGGTAACATGGAAAAAAGTAAATAGAGATATTCTGAAGTTAAATGACATCATAACTCTACATTTAACACACCCTGTTCACTTGCAATGCTCTAGATAGATGATTTTTACAGAATGTACTTTTTGTCCACCATCCACACTGTACCCTTCAATAACCCACTCACAAGAAACAATACTTTCAAAATGTCTTCAAAATATGAGCATTCTGGCCAAGAAACCTCCTATTTTCTGCCAACCAATGGGATAATGAGGCTCAATATTTTGAGCAGACAATTTTAATTAAAATACATTATTTTAAAAGCTTTTTCACATCTACAGAGATCATATGATACTAATAAGGACTCCTTTATATTTATATGCACTATGAACACAACAATGCAAAACTGAATGGGATGATGGTTCTCCAACTCATTGTGAGCACACAGGCTTAGAGCTTGACATTTTGTTGTCCTGGGAACCAAGATACAAACACATTGTGGGCAACTCAAGAGGAATATATATCCTCACCAAATATTATGTGCGAATTTTCACTAAAAGTTATTTCCAAACTATATTGTTTTACTAGTTCTACTTGTAAAGTAAGAGAATCTAAAAAGATGTTTCTAGAAGAATACTCATTATATTTATTTAATGTTCTAGAATTTCTCTGTAGACTATGCTTGCTTTGAAAACAGGTTCACCTGTCTGTGCCTTACAAATGCTCAGATTAAAGGCATGAACCACAATTATGGCCATTGAGATGCTTGGTTCTGATAGCATATGACTTGTACTTAACTGGACAATTAATATGATTAAATTTGAAAAGGAGGACATGTTACATTCCATGGTTCAATTGCTGCACATTTTCAAATATGATGAATAATCATCCTATACCCCATAAACAGATACTGATGTCATGATAATAAATGGACATGTATAAATATTATTGATAACTATCACAATGCAAAACTTAAAGAAATTACTGCACATAGTTTTAAAACATGCATGAAATCTGTGCTATTTCTGAAAAATACAGTTTTGATAACTGGTACATATGCCTTGCACAACTAAAAGTTTGTGTTAATTTACACCTTCAGTATGACATAGTGTAAATATTTAAAATAAATGTTACATTGTAGAAATATCTTCAAGTAACCAGTAAGCAGACATTTATGCCCTTTCATTTGGAAAAACTAAAAAAGGAAAATATCCATAGAAAAACAGAAAAAAAATCTTAAAATATGAGTTTTCATATTTTTCTAAAACAAATTGTTTCAAGTTATTAATATACAAATGCACACCTAGCTAATGCAATGCAACGTGGACATAGTAAGTAAACTTTATTTTTAAGTTAGTGTTAAGGAAAAGCACTCTCATACACAGTGAGAAAGTGCCATCATTACTTTGCAGGGAAATTAACCACTATGCATCAAAGATTCTGTAGTGTGCATCAACATATGCTTATGTAGATTAATCTGCTTTAATATGGTAGTCATATTTTGCAGCTAATAGACATTAATTTACCATCTCCCTAATATTGAGAATTAATTAAAATTGAATAAAATTAGAACACACAAATTTAGTGTGATAGAAATTAATGCTAGCTGCAAAACTTCTAGCCTTTTGTAGTCATGGTAATTATGATAAATATATTTATGCATCTACAATGAAGAAATTTAACTGGAAAAAGTCACAAAAATTCCTCTTCCACATTACAGACATAGTTTCCCAACCTATATAAAAGATTTCATCAAAAGCATGAAATTATTGTGAGCCTTGATTTGTATATGCTTGCATGTGCTTCATTCTCTATGAAAAGTGAAATTTAAAAATGGGTTGCCTAAATCAAATAGGTTAATTGCTTATAGCTTTATAAGTTTATTTTAGTTTCTTTCTGACTTTGTAAGATATCAAATCACATTGACACAGCACCCTCTTCTTGTACATATTAGACAAGCCAGCCACAGGAGCTCATGTAGTTGCAATTGTAATCTTTGCAGGCATGGGGCTGCTGTAGAACCTGAAGAGGGACTCAGGTTGATGTACAGTGGTGCCTGAGTTGCTGGTAATGGAGAGCAGAGAAGAAGAGGAGGAACAGGGAGGAACAGGAACACCATCTGCTGTAAAGCAGAGGAGTCTCCTGCTATCATGCAAGGTCAAATGTTTGGTAGAGCATTCAATGCTGAAACGTTACTTGAAGTAAGCAATGATCCCTGGAATTTTGCAAAAAAAGGTAAAATTAAGAACAGTGGTCAATGTACCAGGCAGTCATTTCCTTCTCACATAGCCTGCTCCGACCTCAAGACCCCTGAAGCTGCCTAAGATCCTCCTCACCCCTCTGCAAACACTAATCTCCATGACTGGTGGACTCCAATGACCTCAGACAAGAAATCTGTCCCTGCCAGTCAGTAACTTCTGTCCTTCTATATCCAACAATTCCAAGGAAGACCTAATCTAATTTACAGAGCTTCTATGAAAAGAAGCTCACCTTTCTTGGCAGCACTTTTCAATCTAGGAACCCAATAAAGCTTGTAGCAATCACTCCATCAATGTGTCACATTATCTCCACACTCCTTGAGGAGGAATAAAAAGTATCTGAATTAAAGTTGCCATCTCCCTTTCTTGGTCGAGGTCACTATTCTCCTCCTATTTTAGGTTCCCACACTTTTAGTTTGTCATCCTAACTATATGTTACTCCATCCATAGTCTTTAGCCAATACCCCTTAGAGTCTCAAGTTTTATACAATGTCTATGGAATATCATCAGAAACTGAATTATTCATCATGGCCAATTTAAGTCCAGTGTGTTGATACACATCATACCATGTGCTATAGTTGACCACACATCCGGCACAATTTATTCAAGCCTAAAAAGCTTCCCCGGGCTGCAGGTTCTTTTCCATGAGCTGCATAATTGCCTAAAGCCAATCCTGGGTGATCAATCATCTCTGTATAATTTCCTGTGAAATTTACTTCACAGAAATCACCATTGATCTAAGAAACACAGAACATGAAGATCAGATAGAAGAAAAAGAATAGTATTACAAGAAATATTTATTTGGACATGACATGTGCACGCCATAAAGCATGGCCCTGGGACACGTAGGCATTTCTGCTTTGACCCTCTAGAGGCACGTTAAGGAGAATATCCAGAGGGGAACACACGGAGGGTTGATGGCCCACAATCTTGGGTCCTATTTTCTCCAGTCTCTGCTGGCAGCACATCAGGCATCTTATATGCCATTCCGGGCAGTTCTGTCATTTAAAGATTCAACTAGTCGTACCACATTCAAGTTTCCTAATCAAATGGCAATTTAAACTTAGAGTCCACAGAAATTTGATCACTTGGGTATTGGATTTCCTCTTTTAAACCTGTTTTTTATAATGATGGTAAAATGTGTTTCCTCTGGCCCTGCAGAGGGGGTGAAGGGAACTTACAGGAAATTCCCTAAAACTATACTTTCCTTAGAACTTTCAACACCTTTTCTGCAATAAACCAAGGCAGCTCAGCAATTTGCATTCATTTTAGTTAGACAACATTTTGTTCCATAATTCATTCAATCAAACAAACGAACAAACAAACAAAAAACAGAAAAAGGCTAGAATTCTTTATAACTTGACAAGCCCTGGAGACAGTAAACTCCTCCACAGAATATTTTATTTACATGCCAGTTTTTAAATTTTCAAAGCTACCTTTGGTATGGGATTCCAGACTAAACCTACACAATATCCTTTATGTCAAATGATGTTTCACACTTGAATACTTTTCCTCTACCACTGCTGAACTGAAGACTTACTCCATAGCCATATTTCAGCAGACACAGTAATGTCACATGGACAACAATCCATCATTCCAATATTTGTTTCAGGTGGTGTTCCACTCATTGCCTCCAACCTGATCCTGAACATGTATTTCCATGTTGGCTTTGTTGAGTTAAGACTTGAGGGAAAGCTGCACTTCTCATTTTCTGATACTTATTATATAGTTACCTCCAGCTAGGAGCGTGTCAGCCTGGGATAAAATATACCTTACACCTTTTAAATCCTAACTTATTGGTTGTTTCTCTTTAGCAGGACTGAAGTTACTCAAGCAGACTTGTCTGACACTATGTCTTAATCTTGCATCTTTGAGAATGCCCAGAAACATCTCTCAGAGGCCTTATCACAGTCAATGTATGCACAGAAACACATTCATAACAATGAACAAATACACATTGGATATATTATATATGCAGCAAACAGGTAAACATGGTAAGCAAACAAACAGTACAAATATTAAAAGTCAGATACAAGAATCTGAGAGAGATGATGGCATTTCTAAAGCAGAGAGTAGGTCCCAGTGTCTAATTCTGACATTTCTACTCCCAAATCTTAAGCAGCAAACAGAGTCAATATTTGTCACACCAGCAACACTCAAGGAAATTACTGGCCACTAATTTTAGTGACATCATCCATTATCACAGAAGCATCTAGACTTCTAGAATCCCCTTCTGTCAATCCTCTCGTATATAATATATAAACTTTCTTTTTCAGAGCTAGCATTGCAAACATCCAAATCCAGAGGAGTTACAGGCAATGTAGAGAATATGGAAGAAATTCCCAGGGTCTACTGAAGAAAAGAGGAGATGGGAATGGAGGGTGGGCTGGGGGGAGGGTGGGGAGGTGGGAGGAGGGAGGACAGGGAAATCCATGGTTGATATATAAAATTAAATTAAATTATAAAAAAATAAGACACAAAAAAGGGAAAAGAATAAAACCCAAATTCCTTCTTCCCTTTTGAAAATACCAGATGAGTCACTAGGAAGACAGCGCATTGGAAACATATAGAAATGGAAGAGTGGGAACTTCTTAATGGGTAAAGAGGGAAAAACAATGTTTGAATCTCTATTCCCCTAGGGCTTGTGAATGTCAAACCTTGAAAAAGAATAATTAATTAAAGCACTTACTCAACTGTAAAATCTCTGTTAAATTTAGTCATTCTCCAGTCAATTGTTTTGTTGAGTGGGTAGACAGCATAAGCAGGGAAAAGTCCAACAATCACCACATTTCCTTCACCAGTTAAATGGTAATTCATTCTGACTAAACACCCAGTATTTCTGTAGGAGTACATAAGAATAGGAAGCTGCAGAAAGCAAGAGATAAAAATCCAAGCGAGCAGCATATTAACCAAACATCTGCCCACCCATGAGTATGATGAGGTGGACTTTGCAGGGTCCAGCACATATATACAGAGCTCATGTGTGTGGAAATGTTTGATTATAATTGTATTGTTGACTGGAGTTTTCCCTTGAATCATCCCAAGTCCTTTCTGACAGGATTCTTCACTCACCTGTGGAATTATCCAATATTTTCCACCCTCAGGCATTGAATCCGAGGCCTTGAATTCACAATAACAAACAATATGCACAAAAATAGTTTTTAGGATCTTATCCAGCCAGGGGCAGTATGATTTCATCCAAGACCATAGAGAACCAGTCCCAAGACATGAAATCCACTTAGTAGATTCTTCCACAGTGTAAATCAAGAAAGGACTCATGGGAAAGCCTCTTATGAGGACACAAACTTGTTATACTAGAAGATACCATGGTAGTTAAAAGAGAAAAGGGTCAAAATGAAAAATGCCAGGCCTGACCAAGACACAATAGCAGACACCGTGTTCTGTAGAACTGGAGACTCTCAATCCTAGTTTTGTTTTCCATGTGTCACAGAATCCTTTTCTACAGATGTATGTATGAACATCAGTATTATATCCATGCCCCTTCCTAAACAATTTGTGACTCTTTCTTCTGATGAAACTAATGGTTCTGCCAAATTGATTTTTAAATATCAACTTCATGCTGACACAGAAATCAAGTTTCCTGTTTGAGTAAACTTTGACTTCTCTTATATTCTTTTATCCACTGTGAAGCATTGAACCAACATATTGTCATGATATTCCCTAATCTTAGAACATTGGGTCAACCCACTGTTTATGTCTTAGAACATAGTGTCATTAAGAAGTATAATACCTTAGAAATATTTTAGGTTTTCACCCCTCAAAACACTGAGCAAACCTGTCAGAGAAGGACCCTCTTTCCATAAGCAGAGGGATGAGTTAAGTTTGTGACTCTATGTATGTGACATGGTAGCCATGATGCATATTAATATCAAGGTGACCACAATGAAAACTGTGCACCACATAGAATGTGAATCATTGTGTATCAATCATATTGTCTTCCCCTTGATAGTGATGAATCAATATTACTGGGCTAGGTCACAGGAGGTTCATTATCCTTCCTGCCCTCCTCTACCTTAACAGTCTAGCTTCAGAAGATCTTCCTGCCACCCTACCTCCACTCCCTGAAGACTCCTTGGCTTGAGTAGGATTGTACCACCACTAACATTTGTTGGGCTTTGTTTTACTAATCTTTGTCATTCTTGCTCAGGTAAGATGAATTATTTGATTTGCATTTCCCTAATAGATAAGGATGATGATCTTTTTTTGAGATTTCTTGACCATTTTTTCTGGGGCCTGGCTGAGGATCCCTGCATCCACTTCCATCAGTTATTGGATGAGAGTTCCAGCTTGACTGTTAGGGTGTTTGGCCATCTGATCACCAGACTAGGTCAGATCAGCCTTTCTCTCGACCATTGCCAGCAGTCAACAGAGGATTTATCATTGTGGATTTCAGGGGACCTCTCCAGCACTCTGCCTATTCCTGTTCTCATGTGGTCTTCATTTATCATGGTCTGTTATTCCTTGTTTCCCTTTCTGTTCTTGATCCAGCTGGGACAGATATGGATCTATTTGCAACATCCAGTTATGCCAGCACCATTTGTTGAAGATGCTTTCTCTTTTCCATTGTACATTTTTGGCTTCTTTGTTACAAATTATATGTTCACAGGTGTGCAGATTAATGTCAGGGTCTTCATTTTGATTCCATTGGTCCCCATTTCAGTTTTTATGCCAGTACCAAGCAGTTTTTATTACTGTAGTTCTATAATAGAGCTTGGGGTCAGGGATCATGATGCCTCCAGAGGTTGTTTTATTGTACAGGATTCTTTGGCCATCCTGGGTTTTTCGTTTTTCCATATGAAGTTGAGTATTATTCTTTCCAGATCTGTGAATTATTGTGTTGGTAATTTGATCGGGATTGGGTTGAATCTGTAGATTGCTTTTGATAAGATTGCCATTTTTACCATGTTAATCCTGCCTATCCAAGAGCATGGGAAATCTTTCCATTTTCTGTCATCTTCTTCAAATTCTTTTTTCAGGGACTTAAAGTTCTTGTCATATAGGTCCTTCACATGCTTAGTTAGAGTAACCCCAAGGTATTTTATATCATTTGTGGCTATTGTAAAGGGTAATGTATCTGATTTCCTTCTCAGCCTGTTTGTCTATTCTATATAGGAGATCTACTGATTTTTTTGAGTTAAACTTGTACACTGCTATGTTTGTGAAGGTTTTTATTCGCTGTATCAGTTCCTTGGTTGAATTTTTGGGGTCACTCACGTATACTATCATGTCATCTCCAAATAGGCAAAGTTTGACTTCTTTGTTTCCAATTTGTATCACCTTAATCTCTTTATGTTGTCTTATTGCTCTGTCTATATCTTCCAGTACTATATTGAATAAGTGTGGGGAGAGGGGACAGCCTTGCCTTGTTCCTGATTTTAGTGGTATTGCTTTGAGTTTCTCTCCATTTAATTTGATGTTAGCTGTTGGCTTGCTGTAGATTGCCTTTATTATGTTTAGGTATGTTCCCTGTATTCCTGATCGCTCCAAGACCTTTATAATGAAGAGGTGTTGAATTTTGTCAAATGCCTTTTCTGCATCTAGTGAGATGATCATGTGGGTTTTTTCTTTGAGTTTGTTTATATGGTGTATTACATTGACGGACTTTTGTATGTCGAACCACCCTTGCATCTCTAGGATGAAGCCTATTTGATCATGGTGGATAATTGTTTTGTTGTGTTCTTAGAGTCTGTTAGCCAGTATTTTATGGAGTAATTTTGCATCAAAGTTCATGAGGGAGATTGGTCTGTAGTTCTCTTTCTTTGTTGCATCTTTGTTTGGTTTAGGAATCAGGGTAATTGTAGCTTCATAGAAGGAGTTTGGTAATATTCCTTCTGCTTCTATTGTGTGGAAGAATTTAAAGAATATTGATATTAAGTCTTCTTTGAAGATATGGTAGAATTCTGCAGTGAAACCATCTGGTCCTGGCCTTTTTTTGGTTTGGAGACTTGTAATGACTGATTCTATTTCCTTAGGGGTTATTGGACTATTTAAATGATATATCTGGTCTTGATTTAACTTAGGTATGTGGTACCTATCCAGAAAATTATCCATTTCTTTTAGATTTTCAACTCTTGTGGAGTAGACGTTTTTGAAGTATGACCTGATGATTCTCTGGATTTCATCATTCTCTGTTGTTATGTCCCCCTTTTCATTTCTGATTTTGTTAATTTGAATGCTCTCTCTCTATCTTTTGGTTAGTTTGGATAAGGGCTTATCTATCTTGTCGATCTTCTCAAAGACCAACTCTTTGTTTCATTAATCCTTTGTATTGTTCTCTTTATTTCTATTTTATTAATTTCAGCTCTCAATTTGATAATTTCCTTGCATCTCTTCCTCCTGGGAGACTTTGCTTCTTCCTGTTCAAGGGCTTTCAGGTGTGCTGCCAAGTCACTTGCGTGAGATTTCTCCAGCTTCTTTATGTGGGCATTTAGTGCCATGAATTTCCCTCTTAGCACTGCTTTCATAGTGTCCCATAAATTTGGGTATGTGGTGTATTCATTTTCATTGATCTCTAGGAAGTCTTTAATTTCTTTCTTTATTTCTTCCTTAATCCATTGGTAATTCAGTTGAGCATTATTCAGTTTCCATGAGATTGTAGGATTTCTGTAGTTTTTTTCTGTTGTTGAAATCTAACTTTAAACATGGTGGTCTGATAGAACACAGGAGGTTATTCCAATTGTTTTGTATCTGTTGAGGTTAGCTTTGTGGCCAAGTATGTAGTTGATTTTAGAAAAGGTTCCATGGGGTGCTGAGAAGAAGGTATATTTTTTTTGTTTGGGTGGTTTGTTCTCTAAATATTGATTAAGTCCATTTGAGTCATAACATCAGTTAAGTCCATTATTTCTCTGTTAAGTTTCAATTTGGCCGATCTCTCCAGAGGTGAAAGTGGGGTGTTGAAGTCTCCCACTATTATTGTGTGGGGTTTATATGTGATTTGAGCTTTAGTAATGTTTCTTTTACATATGTGGGTGCCCTTGTGTTTGGGGCATAAATGTTCAGAATTGAGACTTCATCTTAGTGGATCTTTGCCTGCGGATGAATATGTGAA
>NW_023411753.1:0-12757 GCF_903995425.1 Onychomys torridus | reverse complement strand
AAATATATGAAATTGCAGATAATTCAAAGTGCCTCAGGTCACATCCAAGGGAGTTCTGCTACCCGTCTCAGGGTGATGTGGACCCTGACCCAGATCCATGATATGGGAGGATTCTGTGTGACAGCTCCATCAGTGGGAAAGACTGGGGCTTAGATAGAAAAACACACCTGTGTGTGGTGCTTTTACTTTTCTCTGAGAAGACACAATAGGTTAAAAATACAGCATATTCTGAGCAACCGCACAAAAGATTAACTAAAGAAGGTAAGGGAAGGTTCTAGAGAACCTACAAAACTGGGGCTATTTCTATTATCTGTCATCAACTGTCTTTGATGTCTTTGATATTCAAAGGAGCACAGCCTTCCTCCCTGGGTCTAATTCCAGTGCTTGCTATAGCCAGAAAATATGCAAATAAGGTTTCTCTAGGCTCATGAAAACCAGCCCTGCCCTGTCCTTGCAGCTCAGGCACAGCAGCCCTGCCCTGACCTTGCAGCTCAAGCAGAAGAGCCCAGCCCTGGATTCCAAATCCTCTCACTCAGTGATTATCACTGAACACAGAACTCTCACCTGGGTGTTTGAGGCACTCAGCTGGTTTATTCTTTGTCACTATATTATAAATAGGTCATTATATTAGGAAGATACTGTGTGGTTGTTGTGGACATAAGAAAGAGAAAAGGTTTGACTCTGTTGACAGTTTTCTGAACAGAATCTCTGTTTGCAGGTGCCCAGTGTGATGTGCAGCTGATGGAGTTCCTGGGGGGGGCTTAGTGCAGCCTGGAAAAGTCCTGAAACTCTCCTGTGCACCTCTGGATTTCACGTTCAGTTATATGACATGAGCTGGGTCGCCGCTGCCAGGGAAAGGGACTGGAGTTGGGTGGCATTATTAATCAGTATAGTAGTACATCAAGTATGCCGATGCTGTCAATGGCCGATTCACCAATCTCCAGGGGAATGCCAAGAACCACGCTGCTACCTGCAAATGAAACCAGTCATGAGTCTGAGGACACAGCCATGTATTACTCTACCAGAGTCACAGTGATACAATTCTACTGTGAGCTCAGACAAAAACCTCCCTGCAGGGTGATCAGGACCAGCAGGGGGCGCTAGGTACACACAAAGATCTGTGCCAGGGAAGAGCCTGTTCAGAGAGGCATAGAGGGTTGGAATCCTCTGTCTGGGTTGCTTCTGTGTAACCATCTCAAGGGTTTTCTCTGCTGGTATACTCTGTAGTAATACTGGAAGTGTCAATTTTTTTTAATTCAACCTGTCTCTCTCTTTCTCTTAGTCTCTCTCTATCTCTCTCTCTCTCTCCCTCTCTCCCCGTGTGTGATTTCCTGAGTAACTGTGAATTAGTATATTTCTATTCATGTTGATATGAAATGTTTTTCTCTAGCAGCCTACACCATATTTTTGAGACAAAATTTTTCACTGACCCCAGAACTCACCTACTCATTATACTGGTTTGCCAGTGATCTACACTGATGACACTGTCTCCATCCAGTGTGCCACATCCAGATTATTGTAGTTCTGGAGAACTAGAAGTACGGATTCCACTCAAGGATTCATGTGTGGTGATAACTTGAACCACAGTGCTATCTCCACAGCAATTTTTATGGGTTACTTTTAACCCATATGAACAAAATGCAAAGCATCCCAAAGGGAAGAGGTGGTTCCCTCAGCTTCTGTAAAAGACAAAGGGACTGGAAATTGTGGACCCCTAACTCAGGACAGAGTCTCAATGTTTACCGTGGTGAGAGCACTGTGTGGGATTCAAGTTAGAGCCGACAAGGAGGTAAGGCAGGGTCAGAGCCCCAAGAACCCTGATGCCCTTCTCTCTCACCTTCATTATCACAGGATATGTGCACATCAGACACAGGTGAGGACCTGGTAAGAATGTGTGTGAAGCTCCATCACTGAGACTATGAGGACAACACAGCAGTGACACCCACTGAGCTGCAGTCAGCTGCAGGAAGCTCATAATCCAATCAATGGGTAACATGTCTTTAGTTTTCTTCTTTAATATTTGTTTTTACTCATATAGCTTCCTTGAATTTAATGAGAATAAGGAATTTTTTTAACATGCTCATCCATTTTCACTCCTCCAGAATCCTTCCTGTGTAATATTATATGTAGTACCATTACCAAAATCCAAGACGGGATTTTTTATCTGAAACTTGGTGAACTCATGTTTGCATCCTAGAAGGAAGCTGAAAAAAATGATGAATACTGACTGACATGTTGGGATCCATGGATGGCATCACTATGAAAGAACAGGTAAGTTTTGGAAACAAAGAGTGCTTTTTTTTCCTCAGTGTTAGTATGATGACAAATGAGAACTGATCTAGGCATGCTCAGATTGCCTTAAACTTGTCTCACCTGTGAAAATGTTTTAACAGAGGTTAAGATGCTATGCTGTCCTGTGAACTCTGGAGAAATGGCAGGAAAGGGGCTGGGTATTCATAAGTTCATCCATTAGGAAATACATCTGGAAATTGTAGACAAGGGCCAAGGCTGCTTCTACACAGCAATTTCATCCTCTCTCTCCTTGCCTTCCAGCATCAGGTCCATGTACTTGCATGAGGATTATGTTCCTAACTAAGAGGAAGCTGAGACTTTTAGCATCATTCCCACAATAGCTCAATAGACACAGCAAGATTAGTGAATGAATCAGTAATTGGAAATGGTGATCAACCAGGCTGATGCCTGCAAATGGCCATTGTGATTGCCTCTTATTTACAACAGATTTGGATAATTCCTTTTAAAATCTTTGTTCTGAAATGCTTTCTGATATCCATGTACCACAGTTCTTTTATTTTCTTTATTTCCATAAAGTAGCTGGGAATCCTTAGGGAAAGGAGAGTGAGGGAGCTGATAGCACTGGATGGAAGATTGCTACACTAAAGTAATGAAGAGGGAGTTAAATATTACTAATTTCCTGTGTTTCCACGACTTGTGCAATAATAAGGCTGAGTTGTGCATAAGACACAGATTCTCATCACAGACCCCATCTCCTTGTCTTGACACTGTCTCTCCTGAGCTAAATTGTTGGTGAAAGTTGTACCAGTATGTATGGTTTTCTCCAATGTGTACCTCACTGATGCTTCCTAGTGGTCATCTCAGGCCCCTGAGACACTTTTTACATTGCCCTATTTGTAGATAGAGGAAATATCAAAATTGTTTCATGCCACAATAGTCTTTGAAATATATATACTTCACCTAAGTGAAGAGCCCAAGAGTTTATGTTGCTGGTTTACAGATCTGTGAGTGATGAACTATATTCTGTAGTTTTCCTTGCTCCTTGGTGTCTTCTGTATACCCAAGCATGCACATCCAAGGACAGATGCATGGGTATGATGAAGAGGGAGCCTTCTAATGTGTCCACACTCTGAGGTCATGTGCTCCCCAACTTATACCATAGGATTCTACAGACGAAAAGAGCAGTCTCAATGTCATATTAGCCAACTATGTAGTGCATAGCCATCCCAGCATTGGCCGGGAAGTTCCAAGCCCCTTTGAGGCTTCGGTAATGGTTTCACCCACAAGGCAGGACGGAGAAGGAAACGGAAGACGGAGGATCGGAAGTGGAGGCGCATGCTTGGTTCCGGGACGCAGGATGCTGGAGGGAGACTGAGCAGAGTTCTCCAGAGAACACCGCCGGACTGCACTATACCTTTGCCAGACCCTGCAACCTACCCCTTCATTGTAACTTACCCCACAAAATAAACCTCCCTTTTAACTACATGGAGTGGCCTAAATAATTTCACCAATATCTGGCGCTCACATGGGGCAAATCCCAAAGGCCTAGGCAGCTCCCTCCCTCAGCCTCCTCCCCGGCTGGCAGGTACCTAAACCTGCCTGCAAAGTTAGCTTAGCCCCTAGACCAGCGAAAACCCACTGTAAGTGAGGCCTTCCCACTCCTCCTGCTTTGGAGCTATACCAACGCCTCCTGCTGGCTGAAAAGTGCTATTGCACTCCCCAAACCACAGAAAGGTAAACTTTTTTCAAGTAAAAGTACTTGATAATTTTACACCTTAAAACTGACTAACAAATTTTGAGTAATTCTTGTAATATGGCAGACAACATTACCTCACAAGGATTTTAAAACCTTTTTGTCTGTATGATGAATGATATTCTCCTGGAAATATATGACCTCCCTAAGACATATCTGGCTTGTACCATTTTGACATTCATTGTAATAATTCACATAGTGTTCAAACACTGGTTTAATAATAAGAACAAAGATGAGTCATTATTGGGACTGATACAGGCTTTAAAAGATAGCAATGAAGGCTTACAGAAAAAGATTCTTTCTCTGGAATCTGCTGACCAGGACTTACATAAAAAGATTCTCTTTCTGGAATCTGCTAACCAGGAATTACAGGTTTTAAAAGATAGCAATGAAGGCTTACAGAAAAAGATTCTCTTTTTGGAATCTGCTGACCAAGACTTACATAAAAAGATTGTCTCTCTGGAATCTGCTGGCCAGGACTTACAAAACAAGCTTGTACCCAAAATTGCTTTTATTGATAATAAATATGAGTATTTAATGGATAGAACACTAACTCTCCAGAGTGAAGTTGTAGCTACTCAGACACTATTTAAGGAAGAAAAATTATCATTACTTGATAAGATAAGGTCCATGGAATCATGTGTTTCAGAAGGACATAAAAACTTCCATGATTCCATGAAAAATCTGGAATCCCTTACAAGAGAGGAGGTTTACTCCCTGGAACAGACTCTAGGTGCTCGTTTACAAGCCCTGGAGGAAACTCTCAATAAACATGACAAGGGACCTAATAAGCAGAAGGGCAAGACCATACAGGTTGTAACATCTCCAAATGGCTCTCATACAATGGCTTATCCTGTTATCATCCATGAGAAGCCAGCAGATGACACATACC
Organism: Onychomys torridus; assembly: GCF_903995425.1. Classification (NCBI taxonomy): domain Eukaryota; kingdom Metazoa; phylum Chordata; class Mammalia; order Rodentia; family Cricetidae; genus Onychomys; species Onychomys torridus. The sequence continues at coordinate 7,859 of NW_023411753.1, read as the reverse complement.
CTGAGCCATATACGACATATACATTACAACCAATTTCAACAAGGGACTTTAAAAATATAAAGGAAGCAGTAGTTACATATGGGATACACTCCACATATGTAAAACAGATGTTAAATTCGTGGTCTACCTCACATAGAATCATTCCAGATGACTGGCATCAGTTAATTTCATCTGTTCTAGAATATAGCCAGCAGTTACAGTGGAAAAGCTGGTTGAGAGAAGAGGCAAGAAATTTAGAACAACAAGGTAAACTCAGAGGTTTTGAGATCTCCCAAGATCAAATACTTGGTGAGGGATGTTTCAGTGACAGGAATGTATAAGCCATTTATGATAAGCATACAATATCCCTATGCTGTACAGCAGCTCTAAATGCTTGGGAAAAAATTCCAGAACCTGGAAAACCAACTGAGGTATACACAAAGATATTTCAGGGACCGCATGAACCCTTCACTGATTTTTATACAAAGGCTGAACACAGCTATAACAAAAGCTGTGTCAGATAAAGAATTAAGAAAAGTATTAACTGAGTCCTTGGCATTCGACAATGCTAATGCAGAATGCAAAAGAATACTTACACCATTAAAGATCAGATCAGCTCCTTTGGAAGAATGGATTCAGTATACTAATGGTGTTGAGTCTCTTAACTACAGTAATGAGGCTTGGATAGGAGAGACAAATCCCAGAGGTGAAAGAAGGCCCCGTGGTACTGAATGTTTTAAATGTGGTACACCAGGTCATATAAGTAAAAACTGTACATGGGGTAATCCTAGAAGTAATACTCCTTCTAGGAATAGCCTAAACAGAAGACCCCAACCACCTCCTAGATGATGTAGAAGATGTGGCCAAGGCCGACACTGGACCAGTGAGTGCAGATCAAAAATAGATATACAAGGCAACCCTTTACTGGCGGGAAACACCTCAGGGGGCCTCTTGCAGGCCCCCAAATCAAATGTGGCAAGAACATTCCCAGCCACTGTGGAAGACATTCCTCTCCAGGACAACTGAATAAACCAATGCCTAATGTAAAAACCAATACTGCAATGGATGATAAAACAGCTCTGATAGATGAATCACAGTTTACAAAGAACACAATAAAACAAATTTTTTGGCAGACTTCCATAAATGATCAAAGACCAAAGCTTAGAATTCGAATTAATGGCTTGGTTCTGGAGGGCCTGGTAGACACAGGTGCGGATGTGACTGTAAGTACACCAAAATCATGGCATCCAAATTGGCCTCTTCAAGAGGTAGATATCCAACTTTTAGGAATTGGCACCCTATCTCAGATAAAACAGAGTTCAAGTTGGGTTGAATGCATAGGGCCAGAAGGACAGAGAGGAAGGCTGAAGCCATATGTAGCAAATGTAGCAGTGAATCTATGGGGCCAAGATCTGTTACAACAGTGGAATACCCAGATTAAAATTCCTACACTCTCAGAAAAGGAATACAGGCCAATGCATGTTTCTAGGAATAATATCATAACATGCTATAAAAAACAGTCACCAACAATTCAGGCTGTACACAAACAGAGCACAACTGCTGTTGAAGTCTCAGAAGTACCAACTGCCTTACCTTTAAAATGGCTAACTAATAAACCTGTCTGGGTTGGACAGTGGCCTATGACAAAAGAGAAGCTACAAGCTTTAGAACAGCTGGTTCAAGAGTAGTTAAATGCTCAACACATTGAAGAATCTACCAGCCCTTGGAATTCTCTTGTATTTGTTATTTTAAAAAAAAGTCTGGTAATTGGAGAATGCTGACAGATCTGAGAGCTATTAATAAAGTAATTCAGCCAATGGGCTCCCTACAGACTGGGATGCCCTTGCCCTCACTGCTACCCAAAGAATGGCCTATAATAGTTATTGACTTAAAAGACTGTTTCTTTACAATACCCTTACAAGAAAATGATAGAGAAAAATTTGCCTTCACAGTTCCTAATTATAACAATGCTCAGCCTGTCAAGAGATATCAATGGAAGGTCCTCCCACAGGGAATGTTAAACAGATCGGATACAATGAATGTAAGACAGCATAAGAACATTTGATGTGGAATTTCTCAAGGGGGCAAGTGGAAATTTTAAATGGTGGGAAAGAATGCAGGAACCTGTTACCTCCCTCATTTTCTAGAGAAGTTACAGAAAGTGATGCTCTCATGTCTCAGAAATTCGTCAGAAGAAATATAATATTGTTTTGCTTTACATAACAATAAACTTGATTGTTCACGATTCAAGCTTCTTTGCTGAACTGTAAATATGTAACTCTGTTATCAAACTATAATAATAAGAATGAGACTTGATATGTTGGAGTGTTGAATATTTGCAGGACACAACCACATTACAGGTTAGGGTATCTTCAATTCTGTCATTCCAAAAGTGCCCACCATGATTGTGGGATCTACCCTGAGGATAGCCTCCCTTTTGAGCCCACGTCAAGAGAACATATATAGATGGAAATTATGCACTTAGGACTTCATTCTGCTCAGGCAAACCAGTCCAAACTTGACCTGCATTTCTAGCAGAGGACAGAAGGGTGGGATTCCCATGACTGCCAGTTCAATGATAAACACTGAACAGAGACTACTCACCATGGAATTGGGCTGAACAGGGTTTTCCTTGTTGCTCCTTTATTATTTTTGTTTTTGTTGCTCTTTAAAAGATCATTTACAACAAAGAAGACATACTGAGTATGTGAGTGGAAATGAATGAGAGGGAAGGTAGACATGTGTGACAGTTTCCTGACCTGAAACCTCAAAGTATGCAGGTGTCCAGGAAGATGTCAAGCAGGTGGAGTGTGACAGAGAATTGCTACAGGTTTGGGTAACACAATAACTCCCCTATGTACCATCTGGATTCACTTTCAGGGATTACTGTATACACTACATCTGCCAGACTGCAGGGAAGGGACAGGAATGGATCTCATACACGTGAGATTGGTATTTCAATAAAATATTTAAATCCTGTCAAGGACCAATTGACCATACCCATACACAATTCAAAAAACTCTCTTTCACATTTTGGATAGTCTGAAAGTCTCACAATCAAGTAGTACTGTGTCAAAAATGCACATGAGGAGACATTCTAGACACAGCCTCCCTGCAGGGTGTCCTCATGAACATCAGGGGCCGTGAGAAAGCAGGGAGTTCAGAGTCTCCCTGAGCAGGAGCAGAAGAACATGAATGCTGCAATCCCTGTGTCTGGGCTGCTTCTGCACATCATAGACACTTTCCCAGAGAATCTCTCCATAAGTGTGATATGTAGGCATATTTGAAATGTTCAAATATAAAGCTGTTTATTTTCAACTCTAATGGATGCATTGAAATATAGGATATACTCTGACCCAATCCACATAGAGACCATCAGGAAGAACTGACTCTTCTGTGGATACCAAAGTTAGATTCTGAAATAATTTAAGAAATCTGAATAGTGGGCTCCCCTAGAATAATGGCAGAGTCTCATCTGGGTCTCATGGTTGAAACAGTATAGGATTCATGTCAAAATGAAAAGTCAGTCATCATCAGTGATCCATGAGTCCTGGAAAGCGTCACAACCACCATAGTCTTCATACAATATGTGCACAGCAGAACAAACACTGACCAAGTTGTCTAGCTTGTCATGGGATGTGTGGAGAGCCATTGATCCTGGGGAGGCTCCTGCATGGAGACTAGGAGAACAATGCAGCTGGTGACATACTTGAGCTCAGGTTTCAGTCCCACTCAATAGTTACAGTGTCTTTGTACCTCACCTCCCTTTCTAAGAAAGTTGTTGGATAACTCTGTTGGTTGTAGTTTATAGGGTCTTCTATGATGCTGGTCACTGCCTGTGTGAGAATCCTTTTTCTTTTCATCTTTACTTTTATATATTTATTTGCATGCTTGTTCAGCACAGAACACTGAATTCATCAAAACAGAAGAATGTTCCTTAACACAAACTAATTCTTTCCCTTAGGGTTTCTTCTTCATACCCCTTCACTTTGTGTCTGTTCCCATGAGGTAGGTGTGTGGTCTTCAAGTGGACATTACAGACTCAGGTCCTTATTATGATCACTTAAATCATATTTCAAATAAAATATCCACATTATTCATGTCTTTGCTGCAGGGGATGGATCCTCTCAAAAGCAAAGAATAAATATGATAGAGATACGTGTCCATTTGTGAAAAAAATAGGAAAGGAAGGGAGGAAGGAAGGAAGGAAGGAAGGAAGGAATGAAAGAAGGAAGGAATAACAGACAAACAAAAAACCCATTTGTAGTGGGTAGCCATTCCAGCCTTGATCCTGAAGTTCCAAACCCCATTGAGTCTATGGTAACTGCCACGATTACAAGGCAGGGCTAAGAGAGGACCCTGAAGACCCAAGATCTGGATGGGCCAGCCTTCTTGGTTCCTGGACCCTGGATGCTGGAGGTAAACCGAGCAGAGTTCTCCAGAGAATGTGGGGGAAGGGGGCATCACAGAAACCACTTATTCCACAAAGGCTAGATGACTCCTTCTGTGAAATTGGTCTGCTTTCCCCTTCCAGAAATCAAAAGTGTCCCTCATAATCCCCTTCCATGCTCTAAGATGAAAATTGATGTAGTCCATCTTGCTGATTTCCAATTGTGAGATGCACAGTACTAGCAGACAAGAACAATACAATACAAAAATTGTCTTTAAATATAACAACGTTGCAATTTTCAAACACAAAGCAATATACTGACTATAAAATCCATCAAGAACCTGTAGAAGACAGATATGCAAAAAAACACATAGTAGTAGATTTTTCTCAAGGAGAATGCAGACTTCATTTTACATCAAATTGAGCTCTGAATTCCCAAAATATAAAATACCAAATCTTTTCAATATCAAATTTTAAAAATCAGAAAATTTCGCCATCACATTAAAAAGAGAAAAGCAAAGAAAACTTCAAGACCACTTAACTATAGTAATTTAAAATCTGAAATGTATAGTGAAATTTGTACATTTTCATGTAAACAGTTCCATTTGATGTTTTCTCAGTAAACTTCAACTTAAATCAATAAGAAAGTACTGTTTACCTACAGAAAGTACAACAGTGATACTGCTAGTTTTATCTGACTTAAAAATGTAACCCATGGCAAATAAAAATCATATACTGAACAAGAGACCAAAACAGGCCATCAAACTTAAGAATTAATACAATATCACAGACTTATGAAGACTTCTTTAATTAGCAGCATATCCTAAATATATGTATGTGTAGAAATGAAAGCTATAAAGTAAGGTAGATCTATTAGCTGTAAAATCCCAAACCTATGAGGAAATTCTAGATTCTACAAAAGCACAGCATTATCAATGACATACACAACCCTGAAACAATGGTCAATGTCCCAGTTATGGGCATATGTTCCTTTTTTCACACACTGAAACTGAAATGATGTGAAATGAGTAATTTTTCTCTCTAAAGTAATTTTCTGAAATACCCCAGTAACGCAAATCTTGGGAAAGACAGTTTTGATTCTCACACAAAACAGATCATTAAATATAAACACAGTCTTACTGCTTGCTACCAGGATCTTCTGAAATTAAACTTTAAAACATCATAATTTTCCTAAATCATATTTCAAACCCTTACGCCTAACTGCCCCATGTTGGGCATCAGATATTAATGAAATTAGTAAGGCCACTCCATGTGGTTAAAAGACAGGTTTACTTTGTGGGTTAACTTACAAGTGAAGGGATAGGTAACAGGGTCTGGGAAAGGTGTGGCACAGTCTGGTGGTGTTCTCTGGAGAACTATGCTTGGACTACCTCCAGCATCCAGGGTCCAGGAACCACGAGAGCTGGCCCATCTGGATCTTTGGTCTTCAGGGTCCTCTCTCAACCCTTTCTTGTAGGTGTGACACTTACTGAAGCATCAATAGGGATTGGAAATTCCAGATCAAAGTTGGAATGGCTACCTACTATACGCGTGCTTGCTTTATTTAAGATAAATACAGAGAAGAGAGGAAGAGCGTGAAGAAGCTGTGAGTGTCTAAAGAAAGATTGACAGCCTGGAGCAATGGGAAGGAAACTAAGAGGAACAGTCCTGAGTCTGTTTTCCTCTGGGAAAACTAGGAAGTGATTAAAGGAATTTTCCTCAAGGTAGATTGGCCACAACGGAGCCTGATCCCAGAACTAGACCTTCCCAGTGCTTCTTGGGAGCTCAAGTTCCATGGGAATTGGAGGATGTGTTCAACAGAAGCAGTTACACACCTAGGGACTCTTAAAAAAGCAATAAGATGGAGATGACTCCAGCATTCATGGATGTGGTCAAGATTTAAATGACGTGAATTTGTGAGGGAAGGAAACGACTGCTGGTGAAGCAACTGCCAATCACATCATTGAAGCAGGAGGCCTTTAATGTTCTACAGTGATGGACTTTTAATAAACTATACTACTTTGAAAACTTTTCTTCATCGTTATTTTTTTTTTCAAAATTCATTTACAATTGCAATGTGTCTTGGCCATGTCCTCACTCAGCTCTTTCCCTCCAATTTCCCCAATACCAGACCTCTCAACTTCATGTCTTCCTTTTACGACACAGCAAACCCAATTAGTGTCACCAATGTGATTGTGGGGAGTGGAGTCACACAGTGTTCAAAGGCAACCTACCAGTAGCCAAATCCATAAATAAAATGATTCTACATCATATCTATATCCCCCAGCAACCATAATTGAATGCAGATTCTATGACTGTTCAGTGCTGAGAATAAACAGCTATGTGAGTGCTTATCCACAGATAGAATGTCTACATCACAGCCTCTACATCCCCCACTTCCTCACTCATCATATCCCTCCCACCAAGGATCAAAGAACATCAAGAAAACTGTGCTGAAGAAATGAAAGTAGATTGGACCAAGAAGTGAGTGACTCTTTTCCCACCCAGAGAGTCCTGCCTCTAGGACCAAGGCCTGGGGCACAGCCAGTCCTTGTGAACCACAACCCACCTCTATCCCATGTGCTAGCCAGCAGGGAGAACACCTGCAGGAAGATTTCCCCCCATCCCCCATTCAGACTCTGCAATCTACAACTACCAAGCCCTACCCCAATACCTACCTGCCTGTGACCCAAGTAACTTCCTGAGAAATGGAAAGCAACCCACCAGCTCTTATTGGACCAAGAGTAAATTCCTGTTACATAGAATCCATCAGGTCTGACTGGAGCAAGAACCCTGATAAGACCAAGAGCAGGTCCATGAGTCACAGAATCAGCTAGCTTGGATTGGACCAAGAGCAGCTCCTGGAAATACAGAATCTCCCAGCTCTAATTAGACCAAGAGCTAATATTGGACCCAGAGGGACTCCCTGAGACACAGACACAGCAAGCACAGATTGGACCAATAGCAGCTTACTCAGACACCAGCACCTCTTGCACCTCTTGCACCTCTTGCACCTCTTGCACCTCTTGCACCTGTTAGAGGAAGAGATGGGTAAATGACAGTGCAAAAATACATACAACAACATAAAGAGCATGTAGCTATCCTAATATCCAATAAATTAAACGTGTAACTAAACTATAGCAACACACGATGTAATCCTTCTACAACAGCAAGACCTGAACATCTCAATGTAGAAGCAGAAGAAATGAACCTTAAAAATTACTTCATGAAAATACTAGAGGCCTTTAAAGACCAAATGAAAATTTGGCATAAAGAAATTGAGGAAAATACAAACAAAAAAATGGGAAACAAATCATTAAATTCCCTTAAAGAAATCCAGGAAAACCATGAATAAAGCAATTAAACATGTGAAGGAAACAGTTCAAGACCTGAGAACTGAGACAGGAACAATGAGCAAGACACAAACAGAGAGAATGCTGGAAATAGAAAATTTGAGTAAACAAACAGGAAACACAGATGCAAGCATGAC
>NW_023411752.1:0-44903 GCF_903995425.1 Onychomys torridus | reverse complement strand
ATATACGCTAGCCCTTCTTCTAAAACAAAAGTTAAGAGATCTTATGTCCAAATCAAAAAGAGCTCCTACTGATGTGGGACAAGAGAAAAAACCAATACTTTTCCTTTAAAAGCAGATGATGATAAACTCTGAGATCCTACTTTCTAAAGAAGAATTATCAGAGAGTGTGAAGTGGGAAGATGATTAGATATAATTAGGATGAAAGATAATTACGAAAGGTAAAAACTTACTTCTAAGAAGAGCAACAAGACTTATTGTAAAATATTACTACCCTAACTGTAAAGACGCCACAAATACATAGCAACATGGTTTATAGCATTTCTAGGTATTCTGATTGATGTTACAGAACGTTATTGTTAATTTTTATATATGTGTGTATATATTTTCTGACTCTTATTTAAGGTATTATGTTCATATAAGCTCATTTTAAATTTGTAATGGATATTAAAAATATAGATTAAACTGGTCATCTATCATAATCATACTCATAGCCATGTTAGTTAAGTCTTTCTAGGTATACACAGAGATATTTCAGATAGAACGGTTAATCTTCCAAATACTGTCAAAAGACCTTTCACCAGAATATGGCATTTTTTTTTTTGTTAAAATAACTTTTAAAATTTGAGACTTTCGGACAATGAGACATGTCTGCTCCTGGCAACCCAACCATAATTACTCATGCAGAAGACATGGGCATTAAGACCACTTCAAATCTATCTTACCTTGGCAAAAATTAGCCATCTTGGCAAGAGAAAACTGTTCTTGCCTGGATGCTGATCAACTGGACATGGAGACCCATAAGAAGGTGACCACTAAACTTTGTTTGACGAAAAGATGGTCCCTTCAAGGTTCTTGCCTTCGCAGAGGGAAACTGCCAGACATTCACAGGACACTTGAAGGAGAAAATGGACCAAAGAGCCGCTTTCCTAGCCTATCACTTGCATATTTGTAGGGCTATAAAAGACATGAAATGCCCCCAACTCTACCCCAAAAGAACTATTTAAATGACTGTCCAGGCATGCAGCTGGTCTTTGTCTTACGCTTGCAAAGGACTCCTTAAAAAATCAAAATACTGTTTACATCCTTCTCCCAGATTCTCAGGTATTTAATATGATCCTTTCTTGAGCGTCTTTGCATGTGGTTAAAGACTTAATAGTTATAATTCTCAGTTATCTTATACTAAGAATAAAAAATTAGATATAAAACCTTTAGACTCCACAAATATAAATTAGAAGGTATCTTCTTTTAATATTGTAACCTGTAATTCCTTACTAGATAATTGTTTTGTTATTATGTTAATTCGTACTATAAAAAGTTAAAACCTTCCTTTAAAAAAAAAGAAAAGGGAATAACAAGTGCTGTGGATATCCTCTGTGTAAGTAAAGTATCTGATTGGCCAGCGGCAAGACAGGAACGGAAAGTATTAGGCGGGACTAGAGACGAAGAGAAATCTGGGAAGTAGATAAGACTAGAAGGTTTGAGGAGACACCGCCCATGCCACCTGCCCAGAAGGAAGCAAAGCACAATGTTAAAAGACCACTGATTACCAGCCACACGCCATCATATGTGGGGCAAAGTATAGACTTAACAGGAAATGGGTACAGGTTAATTCTAAGATAAAAAGAAGTAGGATTTAACCACAAAGGCGCAGGCAGCTGCCACGGTCATTACGGATCGAGTTCATAAGCACATTATTAATTCTATGTGCTCTTGGTTTGCCCAATTGAGGTCTTGACAGACTATGACTGGCGCGTTAAGAGACAAACACCTTTAGTGTGCCACATGCATCCATGTATATATGGCCAAAGAATAGACTAATATTGAGGGGGGGAAATTTTATTTCTATTTTATGCCTTAAATTAAAAAGGCCACTCCAACCGTATGTTTGTGTTTTTTTTTATTTTTTGTTTTTTTTTATTTTTTTTTTTTTTTTTAAAAAAAGGGAGGTTTATTTTGTGGGGTAACTATACAAATGGGAAGGGTAGTTGCAGCAAACATAGGGGTTAGTCGGCGATGTTCTCTGGAGAACTTCTTGCTCGGTCCACCTCTAGTGTCCCGCGTCCCGGAACCAAGAGACCACCTCCTCCTGCTCCTCGGTCTTCCGCTCCTTCCTCTGCCCTGCCTTGTGGGCGTGATCATTACTGAAGCCTCAATGGGGGTTGGAACTTCCAGGCCAATGCTGGGATGGCTACCCACTACATCTCCCCCTTTTGTCTAAATAAGAAAGTTCTAACCTAATACAAGACTATACACAAAGAGATGGTTATCAAAATATTGTCCAGGAGTATGAGGGATAATGACTTAGATAAGTTGGAATTACAATAAGTGCAAACAATATCAAGCAAAAAACACATAGTAAAATCCAGGGAAGTCTAGAGCGTGGGTAGGTGGCATGTTACAAAGATCATTCCAAAAGGTATCCTATCCTAAAGAACCTGAGTCTAATACATAATATATTTTATCTAAGATATTATATATGTATATATACTTAATACATAATATATTTTATCTAAGATATTATATATGTATATATACTAAGTTGTAACTATAACTGTTAATCTCCAACCTCATCAAAGACCTGAGAAGGAATATAATAATACCTGAGAAATGGGAGAAGGACGCAAGCAACTTTTGGGAGTCTTGCAAGAGTAGACAGAGACAGCTAGCAGCCTGGGCAGTCACCTAACAGTTCTCAGTATCGTTGGTGCATTCAAATTGGCTACAGGCCTAGAGTATCTGACAGACCGTTTCAGAAGCAGGAATTCTGAAAGACCATCTTACCCTGTCTTGGCAAAGTACAGTGGTCGCTTTCCTTGTGTCCCACTTCTCCAGAAGGACAGCATTTGTACTGTCAGCAGTTGAGGCAAGGGCAGTTCTTTGCCCAGTAGGCCATTTTGTGCCAAGAAGACAAACTTCCAAATGGAAATGTCTTAGAAGCCCAACATTCTCTCGGGATCAAATTGGTGCTGCCAGGAGCAATTGTGTCTCACGTTAACAGAATTCTAAATTATTTAAATGCCATATTCTCTAGGTCCATGAAGTGGTTGAAGATTACCTGTCCATCTGACCTATGTATTTATAAATCTGGATAACCTAACTAACATAATTATAGAGGTGACAAGCATAGGTGACAATAACTCTGTAAGTCTCATCTACCTAAACAACCTAAGGACTAAGGCTTCCTATAAATAAGGCAAACAGTCTGTAAGTAATTGTACAGTAAAAGGACAATGACTTCAAATTGTGACAATACACAAAATATCTTTAACAGAAGTAGGAATGTATAGTGCAATATGCAATATGATAATAATCCTAAATATATATCAATATACAGAATATCTTAAACAGAAGTAGAACATACATACAGTATGACAGGCATAAATTTACATTTGTATCAATATACAAATATTTCAAATAAGAGTAAAAATATGTGTACAATATAACAAACATAGTTCTGTATTTGTATCAATATACAAATTATCTTAAATAGGAATATAAAAAGTTTATATTTGTATCAACATATAAGAATTCATAACAGTGCAAAGGCTGCTATATTGCTAAATTTGTTTACTAATGTATGTGATAGTCTACCATAATATCTTATACATATCCATTCCATTTCTTCTTTTCCCTTTTTTTTTTCTTTTGAGACATATTTTCTTTCCTTAAGGAGAGTGCTGAGTTTGACCATTTCTTCTACCCCCAACCCTAGAACCATTATCCATAACCCTGAGAAATATGAAACCTAAGGGATAAGGGGCGTCGTTTCCTTAGAATTGCTTCCTGCTGTTTAGGGGGCGATGGTATCTCTGTTGGGTATTGTGAGAAAGCTCAGATAGTTAAATCTCAGTTAGACTAACTGTAGATTCTGCAGCAATTCTTAGAGTAATGGGTAAGATTGTCTGAAATTCTGGCAAGAAGTATAGTATGATGATGATTACCATGGTATCATTCTGGTTTGAGTAGACAGTCGGTAGTGCATGAGACTCTTAATCTCAGGGTCGTGGGTTCGAGCCCCACGTTGGGCGCCAGATATTGGTGAAATTATTAAGGCCACTCCACGTAGTTAAAAGGGAGGTTTATTTTGTGGGGTAACTTACAAATGAAGGGGTAGGTTGCAGGCAAAGGTATAGGGTAGTCCGGCGATGTTCTCTGGAGAACTCTACTCAGTCCACCTCTAGTGTCCCGCGTCCCGGAACCAAGAGACCACCTCCTCCTGCTCCTCGGTCTTCCGCTCCTTCCTCTGCCCCGCCTTGTGGGCGTGATCATTACTGAAGCCTCAATGGGGGTTGGAACTTCCAGGCCAATGCTGGGACGGCTACCCACTACAGACTAACAGAAATGGGTTAATTTAAGATAAAATAAGTAGATAACAAGCAGCCTGCCACGGCCATACAGTTTATAAGCAATATAAGTTTCTATGTGCTTTCTTGGTTGGGTCTGAGCGACTATGGGACTGGCGGGTAAGAGAGATTTGTCCTGGCTGTGGGCCAGGCAGGAAAACTCTAACTACAGATATGGTGACATCAGTAGGAGATATCATTAATTCTGTTATAAATCTCTATGTCCAATACTCAGATACTGATTGAGAATTATCATTGTATAAGTATTCAAAAATATGAAGGAAAGCCATTTTCTTAATACTTTTAAAAGGATAGTGATTCCAATATGTGGAAATTCTGAGGTAAAAGGGAAGATTTCAAAATTCAGTTTTACCTCTCAAAGATATGGGGGAGAAGACATGTTAAGACCTTGGTGAGCAAAAAAAGATGCTCAGTTTTAGGGGTAGTTTTTTCTACCACACTTTGTATGTAAATCAATACATAAAAGGAGAGGATCTTTCCAACTGTTAATTTCATCTCTCAAATTCATGGTCACTGATTAATCATCTGCTTTCTCAGTTTTTGACCAAGAATTACTTATTGGGCAACTGAAGATTTTTTGAGCCATGATTTCTATGTGTAGCCTTGGCCATCCTGGAACTTGCTCTGTAGATAAGGCTGGCATCAAACCCAGTTATTCACCAGCCGTGACCTTCTGAGAACTAGGATTAAAGGCATGTACTACCACCATCTAACTAAAGATTCTTATTTTCAGCCTTCTCAGTCCTAAAGTCCTGTCCTACTCTGGAGACTTTCTACAGAGGATTCTATTTTCTCACTCTTAGAACTTCTAAGACCAGAATGCCTGGATTCACTACAAAACCAAAACACAAAACAAAAAAAAAGTATCATGTGTCTATGATAACCATATGATTTCTCTGAGATATTCTACCACAAAGATCATTTAGAATACTTCTCATTGATGGCTTCCAAAAGGACACAATATATAAAGCTGGAGAAGAAATAAATAGTTCTGTCTCCAAAATGTATTTATTTATTTTTGAAAAATCACTATGGGTAAAATTGCAATTAAGGTATGAAACAGTGGCTTGTGTTTCAGTTCTACCTGTGTGTGTCAGGGTTGAGCCACACTTACCCATAAAGCTTGCGTAATGACCACCCATACATATGCAAAAATTAAAATAACATTATATTTTCCTGTTTGTCTTTGTAATGAGTAGAGCTAGCATTTCAAAGTGTTATTGCATGTTGTGAGAATTACTGGGGATTCCATGACAGTACACTGTCTTTAGAATGCAGGTGCTTATGGTGAATATGAAATCTGACATGGTTTCTTTACCACTGACCATGAGAGGATTTCAGACAAGATGGTACAGAAATTTGTGTGTGAATTTGGAGCCTGATCCAGATTCTGCTGGTACCAGTATCAGCTTGTGCCTTAACTGGCCTGAAGATGATGGCAGCACTAACCCCAGGAGCCACAGACAGAGATTAGAGACTGGGTCTACACAATTGCATTACTGTAGACTGAAACCAAATGTGGAAACACATGATTGTGGTGGAGGCCAGTACTTTCAATCTATTAAAAATAAGCTTCATTGTCATTCTAAGGTGTTAACAGATTTATATTCAATATATGAGAAATTAAAATCAATACCATAATGAAATATTACTTCACAGTAATTATTAATTGGATAGCAGATGAAATGAAAACACATTATCTGTGGAGAAATCATAAATTGTTGCATTGTTACTGGGCATGGAAATGAGGTACAGCCCATAGACAACATTGGACATGATAAAGAGCCCACAGATATGCCTGCCAATAGGCCGACCACTTTCACTCCAAGGTACTCCTAGTTCAGGAGAACTGAAGCTTGCAAGTAGTGTGAAAGTATGCACACCCCTGTCCACATCAGCATTATTCAAAATAGGCAAAGAGAGTATAAATAAATTTTGGAACCCACACAATGAATTACAGCAATATCAGAATACAGTAAGACCTTGATTAATGGATTCTGCATAGTGTATCATGAAATAATTTGTGTAATTGTGTAAATATCACAAAGAAAATGTATATAATCCAAGATTATAAATCATTCTACCTACTAAGGCTTTTGTTATATGCCATTGTTCCTAAGCAAGGCACCCATAGAAAAGATGAACATATTGGCTATTTGATTCTGTAATAACACAAAGACACTTAATTATAAACTTAAGCATGTCAAAAAATTAATAGATACAGTAAAACTGAATTGTTATGAAAGATGCCTATAAACCCCTATAAAACGCACATGGGTTTTTTGCTGTTTTGTTTTCATTTCTGTTTTTGTCCTTGTGCTTAAAGTTACAACAGGAAATGACCTGCAACTCTTGGATTCTCCACTGCAAATACACCTCAGCTTACATCTGGTCCATTATGCATCACTGACTCACTTGCTCCAGCAACAAATGTGAGTCACAGGCTGAGTGTGTGAACAACTGACCCCCAAGTGTGCACTTCATGCTCTCTTTACCACCTTCAACCAAAGCCTTCAAATTCTTTCGTTTCCTTGATTTTGATCCAATTTATTATCTTTTATTTACTCAAATTATGTTGAATAAGACACACATTTCTATGCTGTCCAAATCTGACATTTGTTTTGACATTGGAATTCACATAACAAATATTTAATTTCAGCATGCTGTAACTGATATTGTCCAAAATCTTTTGATGCTAGGATTTTGCTTTTGATCAATTTTACTAAAGTTTATCCTGTAATTTGAAAAACAAGATGGACAGAAGATTCCTCTTTTGATGGCTTGAAGACAGGCGTTGTGCGACTTCTAAACTGAAGAACAGAGGAATTTAAGAGAACATGCAAATGGGAAGGTGGATTGGAAAGTGGTTAGTTTGTTATCTTTTGAGAAAACTTTATAAATGTAGCATAGGGAAGTCTTAGAAGTAATTATTATGTTTTATAAAATGAATGATATTTTACAATATACAGTTGTGACATCACACTCGAGATTGTGACACTACATTAGAGAAAACTCCCTTTCCCTTTGCCTCCAGTTATCAATTGCTAATAGCTTCTTAATTAAGGATGGGACTTTGTGTCCACTTCCTCTTATTCCTACTAGGATTTTGTCTGGTTTACAGTTGTGCAGTTTTGTAGTGCTATCACAATCCTTGTGAGTTCATATGTGTATCAGCCCTTTGGTGAGTGGATGGCGCTATTTCTTTGGAGTCACCTACCGCCCCTGGCCTTATAATCTTCCTGCCTCAAGAGGGAAGTTTTATAAACAATGTTTTCCTGCTGCATGTGTACAAAAACTGATCAGAATACAATACTCTATCCCCAAGAATACAATAATGTTACAATAATAAAAAACAACTTATGAGGATGATATAGGAGTTTAATACACATCAAAAAAGCTTAATGTGTAAATATCTCTAAGTCTTATATCCTGAGTTTGACCTCTTGTATCCATGTGATAGAAGGAAAGAACTACTATCCATTTGTTCTCTGACTTCCATGTGTATGTTATCTCATACACGTGTGTGTATGTATGTGTGTGTGTGTGTGCTGTATGATGTATTTTGGGTACCATGAGTCATCCACATCCTCATTTACTTGGCTGTATTTGTGGATGATTTTAATAGGTCCATGTGTACCAGTTTAGTACATTAAGGAAAACTAACCAGTCCACTAACCTTCCTTCATCTCTAACTGTTCTGATTTTCCCTTGGCACCAATGAACTCTGCTGCTGCTGTGGCATGTAAATAGTGTATCTGTTGACAGAGAAACCAGATAACTGCAAGGCAACCTGGAAAATGCAGTGACTATGACTTGAACTTCTGTGTGACTCAATACTTACCTCTGATAGGATCCTGAAGGATTTGCTCTGGTGCTCTCCAGAGTAACAAGTAAGCACAACAGACTCCTGCAAGCACAAACATTTTCATTCGAAGTGTAACACCAAGAGAGGAAGATGTGTACCTTGAAAGCAATAATAAGTCATCAAATCCTCAGGCTTTGCCCTGTTGATTTTGAGGGTGAAATCTGTCCCTGCCTTACTGCCACCATATCTGTCTAGGACCGCAGAACATTGGGTAGAAAACTTACAGATCAGGACTGGAGCCTACCTAGTCTCTTCAGGTACCATCTCAAACAGTTGCTTGCACTACTAAATAGCAGGCTATGACCAATGCTGCAGGGAGATGGAGACTGACTGTCCAAGGATGATAACCAGCAAACAATGGAGACTTGGTTAGCACAACATCCACACTGAATCCTAAAATTATAAAAGCAGAAAATACATGGGGTTAACTATAAATATAGCAGGATATTTTTATAATTTTCTTTTCATTATTTTATTCCTTTGTACCTTTTCAGTTACTCTTCTGAAAATATGCAATATAAAATTAATGTTTACAAAGGAATAGGGACTCTAGATTTCTTTTATGGTAGTTATCACCATTTCTGATTGCCAGAATATAGTTGAGAACATGTGTCCTGCATTCTTCTGAAATCTCCTTCACCTCAATAGAACTATTCTGATCATACTCATTCTGAAGGTAAACCCCACACATTTCAAATGTAAACAGAACACTCACTGAAAGCACAGGGTCAATAAATATGGCATACCCTTTGATTCTCATTTCTCATTTCACTTACCAGGGATCCAAAGCATCAGCAGTCCCAGGATCTGTCTTGACACCTCATGTTGTGTAACAGATGAGGAGTCTTTATCAGTCAGGTTATAAAGAGATTGGAGCTTTTATCTGAGAATGTGATGGAAATGTACTCACTAAGAACATCATGACAATTCCTTACAGGGTTTCAGCAGTACACAAAGGCAAAGTGAATTAAGGCAAAACTTTCTTTAGGAAATGGTTGAATGGTCTCCTGTGTTTGGAGGAGAGCAGTGCATTCTATACTGTTACAGCAATGAGAAGGACTTCAGTTAAGAATGTTGGTCTGTGGCGGGATGTGATGCACACATCCCTTCCATCCTGAGACAGCATCAGACGCAGTCATACAGGCTTGGATACTCACATCATCAGTTGCTGAGAGGAGAATGGCCCACTGTGTGTGGTTCCCAGCTACTCTAGACAGTAATAAAGCCCTCCCACACAAAATCAGATGTTTACATTCATATGTTATTTTGAACATCAGTATGGACCAGGCACATTGAAGTATGGTCTAATATTTTTTGTCACATGAATAGTTATTTTAGAAGGTTCAATAATTGTTAAAAACTGTCTATTCTTTGGACTTATAACTATAACAATACAGGAGAACTCAAGGACAAAGAACAAGAGAGGTTTACAGACGAAGAGCTCACAGCATTCTTCAAGGCAAGAGGCACAGCATATATTATTTCACCCCACAGAATTTGAATATTTCATGTAAAAACTTGAACAATATGACAATTTGTAATACTTCTTCATTGTGTTTATATGTAATGAACACATCAAAGTAATTCTTAAGAATTCCTTCTAGACAATGATTTAGAATAAGAAAGACAATTTTTACTAATTTTGTTTCTGAGTAGTATTTCTTACTGGTCTTCATGTAGAATCATGTGGTTTACTTGATTTGTTGCCTGATGGAAGAAACTCAGTCTCCCATCTACTCTCTATGAAGTCTAGCACATATAAGAGTCCACAGTTCATAAAGGCTATATAGTATTTTAGCAAAGGAAATAGTAAAACCAATTATTTTTGGTGTGCTTTTGTCAAATTTACTGGGAGAAATATCAAGAAGGAAGGTTAGACCAAGGCAGAAATTTTCTATTCAGGCCCCAAATGCTATATGATAACATTCTTAGCTTTAGGTGAGAGGAAGTTGGGGATCTGTTCACATTTTTTAAAATCAATTAATTGTCACAGGGATGTTTGGTCACATACAGAATTAGACAATAAATGACTGTGTAAGAAATTAACAAGCCCTAAGGTGATCTAGTGTTTGATCTGTCAAATTATTCCAGCACACAATCATAGAATTTTGGTCAGAACCAATTCCTGACTACCTATCACAAGATGATATAAGACTATATCCTCTCTAGAAAAGTGTACAATTAAGTCAGAAAGAGCCAGATTAATTTCCATGCTTACCAAACTCATAAGACCTTTCCTTATGAGTTATTTCTAATTCTTACAAACTTATTTTTTAATGTAAACTACCATGCTGGAAACGTTATGCACTAGATCCTCTTGGTGCCTCTGCTTCACAGATCATATATCACACTCCTCTGTAATCTCTCTCTTCTCTGTGTGCTGCTGCTAGGATGAATTGACAAGTTACGTACTGCTGTGACAAAGAGTCGACTCCTCTGGACCTGACTGTCTTCTGGGAATGGGAAACACATGATGACAGGCATATAGCATAGATGACATACTAACCAAGCCTGTTGTCTTTGGGTGTAAAATGCTTAAGGTGTAAGACATCAATCTCCCTATGAAACGTTTAAGAGTAGGTACCCTGCTTTGCCTTCAAGAACTGTATCTCTCTCTCTCTCTCTCTCTCTCTCTCTCTCTCTCTCTCTCTCTCTGTGTGTGTGTGTGTGTGTGTGTGTGTGTGTGTGTGTGTGTGTGTCTCTCTCCCCCAGTGCTCTCTATGGTGTTAACAACTCCTAATAAAGTCTTTGCCTTAAAGGATGCTCCATCTCTGCATCCTTCTCCCTCAAATTTCTTCTCTTCCTCCCTAAAGTCTAAAACTTGATAGACAGTTTGTCTTCCTTCTTATGTGCTGAGTTAAGTTAAGCCTTTCCTTCTTTAAGTTGCATTCATCAGTGTCTTTTGTCACAGTGATGAGAGAAATAACTAATATGCATGTTAGATATATGCATGTTTAAAATGCCTCATGCTATCAGGGCTCAGCTGATTGGGTCTACTGAAGGCAACCATGTGAATCTCTAATCTTTGATTTTTTTGATTTGAGACAGAAACCACAATAACAATGAAAACTTGGGGTAATGAGAAAAACCTGAGTCCAAACTCCATGAACAAATAGAGATCTTCTACATAATGACACAAAATTTGTGTTTTTTTAGATCAAATTTTGCCTAGATAATTTCTCACATTACAAAAAACAAAAACAAAGAAAAGTCTTACAATCTGTGATAGTTCATATTGACTGTTGACTGCTATGGAATATTAATGGAAGATGTATTACATTTGTTTAAGCTGTGGAATATTTTTAATGATGTAAATATGTGTTGCATTCTTTTATGTTGCATTTGTTTAACACTGTGAAGCTGTGTTACTTTGCTTGTCTAAAACATGAATGGTCTAATGAGAGGGGAACAGCAAATAGCTAGGCAGGAGAAAGGATAGGCAGGGTTGGCAGGCAGAGAGAATAAATATGAGGAAAAATATGGGAAAAGAAGATTGAGGTGTACTTAAGAAGCAGAGAGGACATCAGGGGCCAGCCACCCAGCTACACAGCCAGCCATGAAGTAAGAGGGAAAGAAACATATATCGAATAGAGAAAGGTAAAATCTAAGAGACAAAAGATAGATGGAATAATTTTAGTTAAGAAAAACTGGGTAGAAACAAATGAAGTTAAGGCCTGGCATTCATAAGCAAGAATAAACCTCTTGTGTATATTTGGGGGAGCTGGGTGGTAGCCCCCTCCCCAAGAATAAAGAGCCATAAATGCAGAAAGTGAAATATACCCAACAACAGTTTACTTGAAAGAATCCAGAAGCACCCAGAATACACCTCTGGACACATATGTGAAGGATTATGCTGACTGCTCCTTCAGGGCATGTCTGTGAGTGAAAACCCACCTTAAATGTGGCAGGACTCATTCTGTGGCTTGGGTTCTGCACTGAATGAAAAAGGAGAAAGTGAGCTAAACACTACCCTTCATAACTTGCTGCTGCCTCCAGCTGCTGCTCCTGTTTTTTCCTGACATGAAGGATGGCAAGCTCCAACTATGACCTCAAATAAGCCTCCCCTCCCATTAGCAGTTTATGTAATTTTATCACAGCATCAGGGAAAGTAACCAACCTATCAAAAGCATGAAGCCATAACCTTGAGAAATTGTCATGAATCTGAATCTCAATTATTAGAGTATTTTATTGTGTTCATTTTAGGAAATAAAGTGAAATGTATTTTCAACATGTGACTGCCCTTAAATGTGTTTTCTTAAAGGATTTCATTAGATAAAGTGAACACTCGCTAAAATACAGCTTCTCAAACCTCCTGTGGATTCTTGTTCCCTTGCAGAGGTAGACATTTCCAATCACTTGGTGTAAGGTTGGTCTCTGCCTTACATCTATAAAGTGATCATTATTTAATTCACTTTTTCTCAACCTGTGGATTGTGACCCCTTTGTGGTCAAATGGTATTTTTATAGTGGTCCCCTAAGGCCATCCTGCATATCAGATGTTTACATTACAAGTCATAACAGTAGCAAAATAACAGTTAGGAGGTAGCAATGAAAATAACTTCGTGTATGGGGGTCACCATAACCTAAGGAACTGTATTAAAACATCATAATGTTAGAGATTGAGAACCACTGGTTTAATGGCATATTCTGTTTTATTAAACTGACTTGTTTATACAAACATACATATAGAGAAACTGTTTAATGTTGTCTTGATGAAACTTTTGGGTAGTAATAAAACATTTGTATTAATTAAAACAAAGGTCACACCCCTCACTAAAAGTTGTCAAATTTGTGGCCAAGTGACTGCTATATGTTTATAGCAGTTTATTAATTCCTCAGTAATTTAATTCCCATATATCCAGGAAATTTTCTGAATAAAACTCTTTAAAGTTCTGTTGCTCTAGAACCACTTCTTGTACAAAAATCTGTATAAATCTGAGTTCTCTAGAAAACAGAATTGATATAAGGAATACATATAATTATTACACACACACACACACACACACACAAAAGTGTGTGTGTGTGTGTGTGTATGTATAAATGATATTTATTAGAGTGGTTTATGGTTTTTGTCCAGCTATTGCAACAGTAGCTGTCTTTTGACAGAAAGTCCGAGAATCCAATACTTGTTTGTTCAGTTCATGAGGCTGGATGTCTCAGCTGGTCCTCAGTGCATGCCAGAATCCCTACGACGTAGGCTGTAATGCTAGTGAAGGAAAGGACTTAACAGCAAGAGTGAGGGAGACCAGGGAAGAGCAGGAGCTTCCTTCTCCAGTGTTCTGACATAGGCTGCCACAGGAAGGGGGGTCTCACATTTAAAGTGGGTCTTCCCACCTCAAATTATCCAATCAAAAGAAAAAAAGTACTCAAAGTTGTACCCATCAGACTGCTTTTATTAATTCCAATTCCAGATATTAGTCAGATTACCAATGAAGAATAGCTATCAGAAGCATAATCTTGGTTCATCATGAAACTGGCAAAATTCATGTTGTGACATGGTGATTACAATGTATTATCAACTATTAATTTCCATCAGGAGAATTATTCTGGAAGCACATGATTCACTTGCCTTTTGCACTATTTGTTCTTCTAACAAGATGTTCAATGAGAGGCCTGTGTAAGATTTAGAAGAAGAAAGCCCAATGTTATTCCATCAACATGGAAGGGATGGCCTATGTTGAAGATCGATAATTTCCAGAGAGTTGCTCCAGGCAGCTGAGCCATCAGCTCAGTCCCATTTGGTCTTCTTATCCAAGTCTACAAGCTACAGACTAGAGACTTTAGATCTGGGGTGGCAAATACATGCTGGCCACTAGTGAAGAATGAGATGATTACTCCATTATTAGTATTTGCATTCTGTATTTTCATACTCCCCAACTTTGGGTAGGTAACAGAAAAATCATTTTAAAATTTTCACTCTTTCTTTATGATAATCTTTTCAAAGTTTGAGAATGCAGCCCACTCTCTGTTTCAAACCCCAAATTATGACCTCTACACTGTGTGTGGATTATTGTCCAGGGCTCTAGATAGAGTTCATTTCTCTGACAGTTGAAGAATTAAATGGCAGAAAAAAACTCTCAAGTGAAATAAGTAGGAGAAGGGAAAATCTCAGATGAGAATATACAATTAGTCAGTGATGAAAGGTTTTCATTAGGGGTGAATCTCACACACAAGGAAGCCCACAGTGGAAAGACCCTCTGCAGAGCTCAGGAAAGACTTAGGAATCCTGGTGTCTCCTTGTGGGTTTTGGATTTTAAGGACATTTGAGGGATCTTCCTCCCCTAGTTTAGAGTTGGTCAGCTTTCACTAGGACAAGGAGAGTGACAGGTCCACAACTTTGGGGTAAATGTGTCTTTTTTAAAAAACAAACATTTTTCTTTGGATTTTTTTATTAAGAGATTTTCTTATATATAAACCACAGATTCTAATCTCCTCCCTCCTTCCACCCCCAAGCCTTCATCCCCAACCCATTCCCCATTCCCACCTCCTCCAAGGCAAGGTCTCCCTTTGGGATTCAGCAGAACCTGGTACATTCAGATGAGGCAGGTCCAAGCCCCTCCTCCCTGCACCAAGGCAGTGCAAAGTGTCTCACCATAGGTACTAGGTTCCAAAAAGCCAGCTCATGCACTAAGGACAGGTCCTGGTCCCAATTCCCATGGGGGCCCCTAAACAGTTCAAGCTAAACAACTTTCTCACTTATCCAGAGGACCTAGTCCAGTACCATGGGGGCTCCTCAGTTATTGGTCTACAGTTCATGTGTTTCCACTAGCTTGGCTAGTTTTCCATAATTGGAAAAAGTACAGAGACAACTAGCAAATGTGTCTTGATCCAGCTTGAACTTCAGCAACAGTCCTGTGGCAGGTCCATGTGCTGTGAATCCCTTCAGTGGAAAGACATGTATTCATGGCGACCCCTGCTGGAGAGATGGTCAAAATGATGACAGTATCAGCTGAATAACCAAACTTTTCTGAAATCTGTCTCTTTACAGCTAGTTAATTGTTCTTTTATTTTCATCCAATGTTCACAACCCCTTTCCCTGGGACTTCTGATATCTACTCACAACACATTACCTCACCTCTTTTATCTTTTTATAATTTATCTGGCATTATGTGTAAAATGATGTCTAGAAACCTGAGAATAAGAGGCTAAAATCTTGAAGAACATATTTGTTACTTCATCAATTCATGTACAGACCCTTATGAGCATGCTTATGTGTCCAAGCATACTGGATGAATTTTTTCAACTTGACACAAACATAGATATCTGAGAAGAGGGTACTTTGATTAAGGAATTACCTCCATCAGATTGGCTTGTGAGCAAGTTTATTCTTCATTAATAATTGATGTGAGAGGGCTCAGCCAACTGTGGGCAGTGTTCATTCCTGGACAGGTAGTCTTACCTTGAAGTCTATTGTCTCTGCTTCAGTTCACACATCCAGGTTTCTGCATTGAGTCCCTGCCCTGATTTAACTCAATGATGCACTATGAACTGTAAGCTAAATGCACACTTTCCACTTCAAGTTAATGGTCTAATTTTTGTGATCATCCTCCACCTGACCTACTTGTCCCTTTCAGCTGCTGCTACCCTCTGACTCATTTCCCTCAGTTTCCCTGTAGTATGTGCAGGAAGGGGGCTCAGTTAAGTTGGAACCATGAATAGCCAGGCCACCTTTCCTTTTTTCCCCCTAAATATGTCACTCCTGGTCAAATTTATGATAGTTTTGATCACACCTACAAAAAAATTACCATTTTCAGTTAAAATAAAATGAACATGGAAGGTCACACAAAATGGCTGCATCATTGAAGCATAGGAGCTTTGCTGGAACTAACTGTGGTTCATCTGTGGCAGGTGGTGTTTGGACATTTCAAATAACAAATAATTCTAGGTAACTCTCTGACTGATTGTAGCACAGCTGATAGAGGAAGAGACCTCCAATGCTCACCACGAAGAGATGAGTCAGAATAGCAAATTCCTTCCCCTGAATATTTTCCAGTTGAACTGAAGATGGGAAAAAAAATGTCTGAGATGCTTGCAGAGGCAGTACAGAAAAGACTTGCATGAAAAAGAAAAAGAAAGTTGGAAAGAAACCTAAAGCTTGTGTGTGTGTGTGTGTGTGTGTGTGTGTGTGTGTGTGTGTGTGTGTGTGTGTGTGTGTGTGTGTGTGAGAGAGAGAGAGAGAGAGAGAGAGAGAGAGAGAGAGAGAGAGAGAGAATGCTTTTGGAGTCTTGTGCAAGAAAGCAAAGCTTCCTGAAGCATTTCAACTTTGTTTTTATTGTTTTGTTTTGTTAATATTATCTTAGTTATATGTCTTAGGTATAAGTCATTATTATTTATATTTTTAGTAAATTACTTGTAAATGAACAGTTTTTCTGAAATATATATTGAATATAGTCAGGAACTTTTGCCATGGATAAAGGTGCAGGTAAAAACACTTTGCCAAGCATGAGGAAATGAGTTTGGTATCTAGAACATAGTGAAGGGAGAGACCTGACTTCAACAAGAAGTTCTCTGATGTCCACAACAACAACAACAAAAAAAGTTAAATATGAATTTTTTTAAGTGAATACATAGGGATGGAGAGGTGGCTTAGTGGTTAAAAGTATATACTGCTTTTCCAGAACACCCATGTTTTGGTTTTCTAGAACCTGCTTTTGGTGGCTCATGACTACCAGTTACTCCAGCTGCAGGGAATCCAGTGCCCACTGCTAGAATTTGGAGGTTCTTGCACACATAGGGTGTGAGTATACATGCACTCACACCACCATACACACACACACACACACACACACACACACACACACACACACTCACACACAAGCAGACATAAGTTAAAAGATAACGAAGATTTAATATTAATTAATTTTAAAATGATCCTTTCTCAAATTGTGTGTTTTTAACTTCTTCATTAAAAAATATACAGAGCCTACCTCTAGCCTATCTAGTATATTTCATTACTCTGTCTTTCTGCTATGCAGCCTTTCAGTATGTTTAAAAGTAAGGTAGACCAGGTCTCCTCTTTTGTTGTTGTTGTTTTGCTTGTTTTTTTTTTTCTTTGTGATTAAAGGCGATTTTATTTTATTATTTTATTTTTATTTTTTATTATTATATTTGTGTTTTAATTTTACACATTAGCCATGGGTTCCCCTGTCCTCCCCCCTCCTGCCCCCACCTCTACCTTCCCCCCAGCCCCTTCCCTCCATTCCCATCTCCTCCAGGGCCAAGACTCCCCTGGGGATTAAATTAAACCTGTGGATTCAGTACAGGCAGGTCCAGTCCCCTCCTTCCAGGCTGAGCAAAGTGTCCCTGTGTAAGCCCAATAAGTCCCTGAAAGAAAATCATGAAAAAGCAAGGGAAACAGTCCAAGACCTGAAGAGGGAAATAGAAAAAAATGAAGAAGACACTAGCAGAAGGAATGTTGGAAATAGAAAATGTGAGTAAACAAACAGGAACTTCAGATGCAAGTATAACCAACAGAATGCAAGAGATGGAAGAGAGGATCTCTGGTGTTGAAGATACAGTAGAAGAAATAGATTCATCAGTCAAAGAAAACACTAAAACCAACAAAGCTTGTTTGTTTTTTAATGCTAAAAATTACTTTGGATACTCAAACTGTATTTTGATTATGTATGATATTAGACTGTTTTAAAGTCTAATGTTAATGCTCATTTTCCAAAGAGAAATGGATTGAAGGGGGAACAGGTGGATGATATGTTAATATAACCCCAAGTGTTCAATAATAAGGCTTATATCACTATTTTAGAGATTTTAATATGTGTTGATTTTGTTGATTCTGGACCTCAATTGGTATCTTATTTAGGGTTCCTATTGCTGTGAAGAGACACCATGGCCATGACAACTCTTAGAAAGGAAAAAATAATAATTATGGTGGCTCACATTCAGTTCAGAGTTTCAGTTATTATCATCATGGTGGAATGCAAAGTAGCAAGCAGGCAGACATGGTGCTGGAGCTGAGAGTCTTTACATCTTGATTCACAGGTGACAGGAAGTAGTGTAATTCACTGCATATGGTTTTAGCTTATGATACCTTAAATCTGCCTCCACAGTGACACATTTGCTCCAGCAAGACCACATCTGCTCTAACAAGGCCACACCACCTAACAGTGCCACTGCCTTTTGGGTCATTTTCTTTCAAACCTCCACAATTAGACAGAACATCATGATGGTATAAGCACATGACACATGCTATTAAATCCATGTCACATGAAAGGCACTGAGCTTAGGAATTAGTCAGATCATGATACAGCTCCCAAGAATACACCCCCAAAGTAAGAAAAAGATGTGCCAAACAGGTCCAAACTTCTACATTTTACCAACTCTCCATGATTCCTTAATATGAAAAAATATAGAGGATTGCTCCATTAATTAGGATAGATCTCTCATGATGGAGCCATCTGTGGAAATGCCCTCAGAATATTTATGGAAGGGAATTTTATGTTAAATTTCATCTTTCTCTGGTTTCCTGTACAGTTACTCAATAAGGTCCTACCTAAAACTTGATGTCAAGGAGAGATTTTCAATATTCATCAGCATCAGTAGTAAAACATATGAGGTGAGAATTGAGCTTCTCCTGTGATGTGCTTCATAAAGTTTGATGCTTCAGCATTAAACTCCCTTGGACTTCCAAACCTGTCCAAGGACCATATGATTAGGCTCTTTATTTCATCTGTTATGGCAGATGCACATGAAGTTGGCAGAGGACCAGAGAACAGTGTTAATATTCAGATATCTGGGTGCATTCTAGTAAAACCACTTCTTGACACACAACCATTCTGAGCACATAGACAAACAAGGGGGAACAGCTGGGCCAGCACAGCTTCCAACTTCTACTTCCCTGAGTGGTTTATGTCATGGCTTATATGATTATATGATGGCTACTATAATTCTGTAGACAAAAATAAGTTCAAACATCTTCAGGCTCCAGTTTGCTGATGATAAGAGTAAAACTTCTGCAAGAATATTGGCCACCAAACCTTTATAGGACACCAGATAGCATATGTTGCAAAATAGATGAAGGTTGTAGAAGCTTGACCTGATTTCTGCTGGTGACAATTTAGCCCATTGCCAATGCTCTCATTTTCCAGGCAAGTGATAGTCACCCCTGTAGATACAAATAAGGAGAATGAATATTGAATCACTTGAATGTCACATCTGGTGCCTGACAGTAGAAAACTAAAACAAATATAATGAACAATGCTATAATAGGACATCCTTTATTAGAAGGGAATTGCTTACTACTGTTAGATGAATAAATTCTCTATTTTTTGAAACATACCTAAGAGCCAGGGTAGCCAAATTGTCAGCCTTCATGGCCATGCTTGGTTCTGACTGGGACTGACTTGTGCAGGGACTGAAAAGCCAGCTAAGAAGCTGTCAGTTAAGGGGGAAATCCTCTGGGCACATGCAAATCAGCAAAGTATGTCAGGCCTAGGA
Source organism: Onychomys torridus (assembly GCF_903995425.1). Lineage (NCBI taxonomy): Eukaryota > Metazoa > Chordata > Mammalia > Rodentia > Cricetidae > Onychomys > Onychomys torridus. Next base: position 25,224 of record NW_023411752.1, on the reverse strand, counting down.
ACAGCTGCAGGGTTTGCTCAGCTCAGTAAAACAGGAAGTCTCGTAGTCTACAGGAACCCTCCACCAGACCTGGGAGACACAGACTTGCTACTGAGAAAGTGTTTCCCCCAGGGACTACTGGATATAGTTAGTCTAGAGTCCTTTGAGTAGTGTCCTTTTGCTCACTTTATGGTTAAAGTCATTTTCTTCTGACTTTGAATATATGATGTTCAGTTACAGATTTAATTCTTTAGAAATTCTTCATGTTGCTGCTTCTTCTATAATCAAATGATGTAGGTGTTGACAAATGCTTCCCAAGGTAAAGTCGAGGCTGTTTATGTCTCCCGGTCTCATGTTTAATGTACTCCTCTCAATGTTTCAGTAGGATTCTCCTGTACTTATTTAGGAAACCTGCTGTACTGTTCCCCAGACTAAGAACACATGAGACAGCTGGGCCATCTGAAGCAAGAATTTTCTGGAGGTTGTGTCACCTTGGTAAAAATAGAGTATGCATGCAAGTATACACTTCAAAATATTCAGGCTCCACTCAGCTGATTTGCAATATGAAATTAGTTAATGACTAACTGCCAATGAATGTGTCTGGGATGTGAAGAAACTGTTGGGAACCCTATAATTTAGTAGCTAGAAAGACAAGTCAGCTTCTGCCAGTAGGTAAGTAAATATGTGTTCCTATTATTCTGTGTGAAGGCTTGATTTGATTTGAAAATATGAAAACAGCTTCTCCAGGGCCAACTAGGAGAGTGAGCGGAGTCTGTGTTGTTACAATATTTACACTGGATACTAAAAGTATAACAAGAGAGAATGATATTTGATATAAAGACATAGAAAAATATTTAAAAATTACTTCCTCTTATTATTTATTTCATGCTGTGGTGATTTTAATGTAAGTGGCCCTCATAATAGCATAGGGAATGGAACTACTAAGAGGTGTGGTTTTGTTGAAGTGAGTATAGCCTTGTTGGAAGAAGTGTGTCACTGTGGGGAGTGGAGCTGTGAAGTATCCTATGCTCAAGATATGGCAAAGTATAAAAGTCTACTTCCTGTGGCCTTCACATCAGATATAGCCAGCACCATGGCTGCCTGCATGATGTCATGCTCCTCACCATGATGATAATGAACTGAACCTCTGAAACTAAGGGAGCCACCGCAATTAAATGTTTTCTTTGTAAGTGTTGCCATAGAAATATGTCTCTTCACAGCCATAAAAACCCTAACTAAGACAGAAGGTGGTACCAGGTATTGGGTTATTGCTGTATCAGGCCTGACTATGTTTATGTTTTGAGAAATTTAGACACTGGTACTTTGGATTTGGAAAGCAGTAGCAAGCTTTAAGCACTGCTAAATGGGCCATCCTAGTAGGAGCATGGAAGACAGTGGTGCTGAATGTGATCTGATGAATTGTGGGGGTCAAGAGGCTTCAGGGAAGAATGTTAGTACATGGCCTAGAGACTTGGCCTTATGGTATTTTGGTGAAGAAAGTTGCTGCTGTTTTCCCTCATCTGAGGAGTCTGCCTGAGGCTAAAGTGAAGAGTTTTGGATTAATTTCCTTGGCAGAAGAACTCTCAAGACAGGCCAGTAGAGGCTCTGTCATATGATTACTAGAGGTAACTCTAATGAAGAGTTACAATGAAAAGGGGCAAGCTAAGCAAGGTAAATTACAAAATGTAAAGTTTAAGGAAAAAAGGATACAAAAAGGTAGAATGGAACTGATTTCTGTGTTCAAGGAGATAAACATATTAAGAAATGGATTAAAAGAAGTATTGATCTCAGGGCAAGATCCCACCCAGTTAAGTTTCCAACTTGTGTAAAGGAACTAAAGAGAATCTTAGAGCCAGGTGTGCAAACCTATAATCCCAGCACTAGGAATGCAGAAGCTGGTGGATCTTCCTGTTTGAGGGTAGCATGGTCTACAGAGCAAGTTTCAGGACAGCCAAGCCAAGGCAGTGAAGGACAGAAAGCTGGTTAATGTAACCAAACAAAGGAACCATGTCCTTGCCACATTAAGCAACAGAACTGGGCAGCTTTGACCATGTCTTTCTGGCTTTAGAGTAAAGGAAGGAAGAAAAAGTTTATGAAATTAGCCTCCATACCTAAAGAAAGATGCTGAAGCCAGTCATGTATCATAGGTGTCCCTAAAAGGAGGCCTGCTAGAGAGGCCATTGCATAAAGCCTCAAAGTTGACCCATGGATTTCCTTAGAGAAACCAAGATGTTAGAGATAGCAAAGTTGTGGGAGACCAGCCAAGAAGAGCTGCTAACATGGAATCAGCCCAAGAGAAAGAAGCATGTTTCAATGAAGAAAGCTGAACAGAGTCAGGGATCTGAAAAGCATTTTGACATCAGACATGCAGTTGCAGAGTTCGGAGTTTGCTCCGTTGGTATTCTTACTTTGGTCCAGTATTTTCTCACTATGCTCCCTTCCCTATGCTTTAGAATGGTAATGTATATCCTGTGCTCTTATGTGTTGGAAGTATTTGATCTGTGTTTTGTTTGTTTGTTTGTTTCATTTTGATTTTTACAGGGGATTACAGTTAAGAGATTGCATGAATCTCAGAAGAGACTTTGAACTTTGGAATTTGGACATTTAAACATTGTTGAGACAGTGCTAGACTATGGGGACTTTTAAAGTTTAACTAAATACATTTTGCCTTGGGCTATTGTTTCAAGCTTATGGAGAACAGCAGGTGGAATGTGGTAGTTTGAATGTAATTTGGCCTCCATAGTCTCATAGGGCGTGGATCTATTAGGTGTAGCTTTATTGGAGTGGGTATGGCTTTGTTGGAGGAAGTATGCCACTGTGAGGGTAGGCTTTCAGATTTCTGATGCTCAGGATACTACTGAGTGTGTCAGTGAGCTCCCTGCAGCCAGCATATCAAGATGTGGTCAGCACCACAGCTGTCTACATGCTACCATACTCCCCAACATGATGATAATGGACTAATCCTCTGAAACTTTGAGCAAGCCACCCCAATTAAATATTTTCTTTATAAGAGTTGCCCTGGTAATGGTGTCTCTTCACAGCAATAATAGCTCTAAATAAGACACATGCTAATTGTAGTCACAGATTTGGTACCTATTCTAAAATGTAGTTCATTAACAACAAAAAGGGAGAATTATTAATCCTAAAGAAGGCTCCAGAATTCACCTGTACAATACTCTTTCATCTTTGTCAGATTTGCCACCAGAACACAAATCCTTGTTCATTCTAATATCTCTCTCAGTCACTGATCTAAGCTCACAGGCCCATCCTGTAGTACAACAGCAGCCATCTCACATACTGACAGATTACAAATGAGCAGTGATGGAGTCTCAGAGTCCACTCACCCTCCACAGTCACCTTCATCTTTCCTCTTTCTATAGAGGGCAGTGTTCTCAACCTGTGGATCATGAAACCCACAGGGGACACGTATCAGATATCCTGCATATCATATATTTGCATTATGATTCATAAAAGTAGCAAAATTACAGTGATGAAATATCAACTAAATAATTTTATGGTTTAGGGTTACCACAACATGAGGAACTTTGTTAATAGGTCACAGCATTAGGACAGTTGATAAACACTCTTTTTATTATTCTTAAGAGATTTTCTATTCATTTTTCATACCAACCACAGATTTCCTCTCTCCTCCCTTCTTCCACCCTCAGCTTTCTCCCTCAACCTACCCCACATCCCCACTTCCTCCAAAGCAAGGTCTCCCCTGGGGAGTTACCAGAGCCTGGGACATTCAGTTGAGGCAGTTCCAAGACCCATCTCCCTACACCAAGACTGTGAAAAGTGTCTCACCGCAGGCACTAGGTTCCAAAAAAACCAGCTCATGCACTAGGGACAGATCCTGGTCCCAGTGCCTGGGGGCCTCCTAAAATGTTCAAGCTAAATAACTATATCACTTATCCAGAGGACCTAGTCCAGTACCATGGGGGCTCCTCAGCAATTGGTCCACAGTTCATGTGTTTCCACTAGTTTGTCTGGTCATCTCTGTACATTTTCCCATCATGATCTCTATGTCCCTAGCTTATAGAATCCCTCCTCTCTCTTATTGATTGGACTCCTGGAGCTTGATCTGGCACCCAGCCATGGATCTCTGCATCTGCTTCCATTTAGTCACTGGATAAGGGCTCTCTGATGACAGTTAGGGTATTCAGGCTTCTGATCACCAGAGTAGACCATTTCAGACACCCTCTCTACTATTGCCAGGAGTTTAAGGTAAGGACACCCTTGTTAATTCCTGGGAATTCCATAGCACTCTGTTTCTCCCTGTTCCCATGATGTCTCCATTTATCATGGTATCTCTTTCCTTGCTCTCCCACTCTGTCCCTATTCAAGTTCGAACCTCCTGTTCTCCTATGTTCTAATCCCTCATCCCTTGTCCTCCAATACCCCACCTCACCTCCAATTTGCTCATGTAGATCTCCTCTATTTCTCCTTTGCTGTGTAATCCATGCATCAGGCTGTAGAGATGGCTCAACTGCTAAAGACTAGGCTCACAACCAAAAATACGAGAAATCCATTTTTATGGCTGGACTAGAAAATATCATCTTGAATGTGGTAACCTAGTCTCAGAAGGACAAACATAGTATGTACTCACTCATAAGTGGATACTAAATGGGAGGGAAGGGATGGCCACACTGCAACCCACAACTCCAGAGAGGCTAGCTAACAGAAAAAGACCCTAAGAGTGACATATGGATTACCTGTAAAGGAGAAATGGATGAGATCTACAGAGTTGACTGGGTAGGGGGAGTGGCAGAGGTTCATGAGTGGGGGAAGAGAACATAAGGAAATGGGAGGGTCAAGATGGAACAGGGACAGAGTGGAAGGGCAGGGAGGAAGATACCATGATATATGAGGACATCATGGGATTAGGAAGAGGCAGGGTGCTGGGGAGGCTCTAAGGAATCCACAAGGTTGACCCAACTTGGTCTGCTGGCAGTGGTCCAGAGGGTTCCTGGATCGGTCTACTCTACTGACCAACCTAGCAAATAACCTAGTTGTCATCATAGAGCCTTTGTCTAGTGACAGATGGAGGCAGATACAGAGATACATGGCCAGGCACCAGGCTGAGCTCCAGGAATCCAATTGATGAGAGAGAAGAGAGATACTGCAGGCGAGGGATGTTGAGATCATGATGGGAAGAGATGACTAGCCACACAAGTGGAAGCCCATGAACTGTGGACTGGTGGCTGTGGAGCCCCCCATGGGACTGGACTAGGCCTTCTGGATATGGAAGATGGTTGTTTGGCTTGAACTCTTTGGGATGCACCCAGGCAGGGGGATCAGGATCTGTCCCTGGTCTATGGACAAGCTTCTGGAATCCAGTGCCTGTGGTGTGACACCTTGCACAGCCTTGGTGCAGTGGGAAGGGGCTTGGCCCTGCCTAGGCTCAGTGTTCTGGGCTCTGCTGACTCCCCATGGGAGACCTCGATTTGGAGGATGTGGGGATGCAGAGTGGCTTGGGAAAGAGGGCTGGGAGGTGGGAGGAGGGAGGGAGATCTGTGGATAACACATGGAGTGAGTAGAAAATTTATTAATAATGAAAATGAAAAAAATAAAAATATAAACTTAAAAAAATAAAAATAATGCCTACATAATTGTTAAAATGTATCAATAAACATACTATACTTTATTCTTTCATTAAAAAAATAAGAGATCCATTTTTAAAGGGGATCCAAAGTATTAATAAAATACTCAGGAAAAAGACATGTAAACCAATTCTATGAAGTTGAGCAAAGGAGTCCTAGTCAGATAAGGGGAGAATAGAAATGAACTTTTATCCCAGACTTATTAAGATGAACTTCCAGGGGAAACAGTATGCAAATTTACAGGCTAATGCAACTATGTGGGAAGGGTCAAGGAGAACAAAATGACTGAAAATTTCATTGGTTCTTGTAGGAACCCTGGTACAGCCAGCCCATGCTTCTGAAGTGCTAGGCAAAAACGCTAATGGGGAGATTTGGTTCTGTGCAGAGAACACATTATCGGAGGTTCCTGCCACCCCTAGAAAATACCTGAGAAGGTATATAAAAACACATGCAAAGGTATATAAATATAGTCAATATCCATGAGGGACATGACTTCCATTTTTGGGCCCATTACAGCTAATTATACAAAGGCACAACACACACTCACACAAATATGGAAGGTAAAGTGTTTTATTCAGTAACAGCATGGGTTTTAGGTCAGTAAAATGTGCCACATAACACGTTTAACCAGATTGTATATTCAGAATTACTAACAACAAGTGTTAGAAATTGTGGTTCTCTGCCATCTAATAAAGTAAACTGAAAAAGTGCACTATGAAACCAATATTAGTAGTATTAAAAATAGTAATAATAAATAAATTTTAAAAACTTGACAGGAAGAAAAAAGTTCCTTACAGGGAATTAAGATAGGCTTTGCAAGGCAAGAGAAAAATGGATAAATTTTTATGTCTACAGATACATTCTTATGCCTACAAAATTACATGTATGACTTGCTGTAATCTTGTGAGTATCCTTGAAATGATGGAAGCATTACAACTTTATCCACTGAAGGAAAAATGACAATACACACCATATGTGGAAGCCTGAGTTTCCATACAGATAAGGAGGATATGATTTAGATCCACTGTCATAAAACTGTGAACATGCTGGCCTGTGAAGCTGGCCTCTTGCTGAACTGTAAACTTATAACTCTGTTATCAAAGGAGCTATAACAATAACAATAAGCTTTGCCATGTAATTTGGTGTTTTGTGTTAGATTTTCTTGTGTCCCCTGGTTTCTTGCTTTCAGTTTTCCAGGCGTTAATCAGAGAGGAAACATGGCCAAACTCTCACAGATGATGCCCAAATATGGTGAAGTATCTCTGAAGACATCAGGATATGAATAAGATGGAAAATTGCACATAGGAAACTCTCAAGGATGCCAGGAATTCAACTAAAGGATGAAATGAAACTAGGCAGGAAGATTATTACATATACTTGGTACTGTTTTCCATAGGCCTGGAGTGTGCACACCTGAAGAAGTTTGCAAGAATACACACAAATATGTAAAGAAATATTATTGACTCCCTCCCAGGGCTCCTTGAGAGCTAAAAAGTGCCAGCAGGTATTCAAAGCCTTTTGATACTCACATCTGTATGGGGATGTGTAACCTGTAAAAGTCTTATCTCTTTGGAATCTTTTACCTTAGTGTTCAGCCAGTTCAAACCACTCCTGCCCTATTAGATTAATATGTAAATGTTTTTGTCTCCTATGATATTAAAATTTTTTATTAATAAAAATTTTATATATTTATCAATATAATTACAGGTCTTTCATTCTCCAAATACTCCCCCAGCCCTTTTTGGGTTGCTTACAAAGAATGTTCACACTCAAGGTAATCACTATCTCTGAGGCTCTTGCTAAAATATGAACTTTCTTTTTTTTTTTTTTTTTTGGTTTTTCGAAACAGAGTTTCTCTGTGTATTTTTGTGCCTTTCCTGGAACTCGCTTTGTAGACCAGGCTGGCCTCGAACTCACAGAGATCTGCCTGGCTCTGCCTCCCAAGTGCTGGGATTAAACGCATGCACCAATACCGCCCAGCATGAACTTTCTTAAGATCTATAAAACCACAGGGTAGGATTAAAATCTGTAAAATTTTAAACAATAAATGTTTGTTAAAATTTACAACAAAGGTCAATAGTCCAAAGTACATGTAGGGGTGATATTTGGTATAGCAAGTACACAGTTTGGACTTAACTTTTGTTTAGAGAAATAAAATAAAGAGAAACAATAAAAATCTATAAAAAATGTTAAACATATATTAAATGTAAGAATGTATTCTGGGAAAATTTGCATAAGAAGGGGTTTTCTTATATGATAAAATGATATTCTGTCTTCAAAATTAATTACATATGAGGACATAAACCATAAGTGTCAAGTCTCAAAAGACCTAAATAAAAGTTATACACATTTATTATATAGGATGAGTGTTAAAGATGATATAAGTTTTGGATTAGGATTTATAAATTCCTCAGGTTATATTGACTTGTTCATGATAATAAAACTGACTTTCATCTGCTGGACAGTGGTGGTGCATGCCTTTAATCTCAGAATTTAGGGGGCAGAGACATGCATATCTCTATGAGTTGAAAACCAGCTTGGTCTACAGAATGAGTTCCAGGACAGGCTCCAAAGCTACACAGAGAAACCCTGTCTCAAACACACACACACACACACACACACACACACACACACACACACACACACACACAAATATGTTTCATCTAAGTATTCACTTATGTCTTTGCTAAGTTTGTTAAATTTTACCATTTGAAAATAACTAGTTGTACCCCAAAATTGGGGAGACGAAGTATATACATTTTTACTCCTATAAATGTCTCCTTATATACCAGTTTTACTGTTTCTCCACATAATTATATTTTTATGATAAAATAAACTACTTAATATAAAATACTATTAAATTAACTTAGAACTAGTGAAAATATACTACAAAAAGTTCAAGAAGATAAAATTTTCAGCTTCTTCATGAACTGTGTTTATGATTTAAAGTGAAGACTAAACTTGTCTGTGGGTATATGTAAAAATAAATAAGCATTATGATAGTTTAGAAAATTAGTGGTTGCAGAGTCTTTTCCAATTAAAGATAACTTCTCTCGTGATGGCTAAAGAAACTCCGTTTTATGCTAGGCATCCATCTTGGAGACCTCTATCCATAAGTCTCTGCCTCCAGTACCTGGAAGATATGATACAATTAACTGCTTTTTGACTTCTGTAACCTGCTTAGGTAGACATCTGAAGACTATTTTATGGTCACCATGACGATGTAATCTTAGCAGAGAGGAACAGCTCTTGGCATTCTTGTGCAGACAATTCAAGTCTTCTTGTGGTTTTCTCCTTTAAAAATTATTGCTTCCTTCAGCCCCTTCACATGGCAAGCTACAATTTGACTCAGAGACTATGGTTCTGCTTGCAGCAATCAGCACATCTTTTAATTATAATTGGATTGAGTCTATGTTTTACCACTCCCAGGGATCACAAATTCAACAACACTCTTTGCAATTGATAGAGCACAGCCATAAAGGGTTGGAGGGAAAAAGGGAAGGGAGAAAATGTGGAATTAATTTATAATCTCAAAGGTAAACATCAGTGCCGGGGGTGGTGGTGCACACCTTTAATCCCAGCACTTGGAAGGCAGAGGCAGGCGGATCTCTATGAGTTTGAGGCCGACCTGGGCTATGAAGTTACTACCAGGAAAGGTGCAAAGATACACAGAGAAACACTGTCTTGAAAAACAAACAAACAAACAAAAAAGTAAACATCAGCAACAAAAAAATTAAAGATAAATTGCAAGGTAAGAAATCAATGACCCCAATTAAGAAATGGGCTATAGAGCTAAACAGAGAATTCTCAACAGAGGAAGCTCAAATGGCTGAAAGACATTTAAGGAATTGCTCAACATCCCTAATTTGATTTGTGAAATGTAAATCAAAACAACTCTGAGATACCACCTTACACCTGTCAGACAGTGTAAGATCAAAAACACTAAAGACAGCTTATGCTGGAGAGGATGTAGATGGAGCAAGGGGAACTCTCCTCCACTGCTGGTGGGAATGCAAGCTTGCACAGCCACTTTGGAAATCAATATGGCACTTCCTTAGAAAATTGGGAATCCATCTCCCCCAAGACCCAGCTATACCACTCTTGGGCATATATCCAAGGAAGGCTCAATCATACCACAAGGGCATTTGCTCAGCTATGTTCATATCAGCATTGTTTGTAATAGCCACAACCTGGAAACAACCTTGATGCCCTTCAACTGAAGAATGGATAAAGAAAATATGGTACATATACACAATGGAGTACTAATCAGCATGGAAAAACAATGACATCATGAGGTTTGCAGGCAAATGGATGGATCTAGAAAAATCTTCCTGAGTGAGGCAACCCAGACTCAGAAGGACAAACATGGTATGTACTCACTCATAGGAGGATATTAGATGTAAAACAAAGATGACTAGACTGCTATTCACAACTCCAGCGAGGCTACCTAGAAAACAGGACCCTAAGAAAAGATGCAAGGATCACCCAATGACAGAGAAATGGATGAGATCTACATGAACAACCTGGACATGGGTGGGGGTAATGAAGGGCAAGGTTCCAGGGAAAGAGAGCTTAGGGAAGCAGGAGAACCCAGCTAGATCAAGAACAGAAAGGAAGAACAAGGAGTAACAGACCATGATAAATGAAGACCATATGAGAACAGGAAGAAGCAAAGTGCTAGAGAGGTCCCCAGAAATCCACAATGACACATCCACTGTAGACTACTGGCAATGGTTGAGAGAAAGCCTGATCTGAGCTAGTCTGATGATCAGATGGCCAAACACCCTAACAGTCGTGATGGAACTCTCATTCAATAACTGATGGAAGTAGATGCAGAGATCCTCAGCCAGGCCCCAGGTGGAGCTCCAGGAGTCCAATTTTCTAGAAAGAGGAGGGATTTTAAGAGTGTGAATTGTTGAGACCAAGATTGGAAAAAAGCACAGGAACAAATAGCCATGCTAATGGAAACACATGAACTATGAACCAACATCTGTGGAGCCCCCAACTGGATCAGGCCCTCTGGATAAGTGAGACAATTGAATAGCTTGAACTGTTTGGGAGGCACCCAGGCTGTGGGACCAGGATCTGTCCTTAGTGCATGAGCTGGCTGTTTGGAACCTTGGGCTTACACAGGGACACTTTGCTCAGACTGGAAGGAGGGGACTGGACCTGCCTGTACTGAATCTACCAGGTTGAATTGAATCCCCAGGGGAATCTCTGCCTTGGAGGAGATGGGAATGGAGGGGGGCACTGTGGGGAAGGCAGGGGCAGGGATGAGAGGGGGAGGATAGGGGAACCAATGGCTGATATATAAAATTGAATTAAATTAAAAAAGTAGATTGTGCTTCCTCTGTTGTTAAGCCTAGGATTGTTTCTGTATTTAATCAAAGATGATGAATATACTAGTGATTTTCTAAGAATAACCTTTGGAATTATGAGAACACTCCATATTGGGTGATTTTTTCTTTCTTTTCTGTTTCCCCTTGCTCATGAAAATAAAAGACTGAGGTTACCAAGGCAGAAGCAGAAGTGGTAGCAGAAGCTGCTTAGCAACTGCAGAAGCCTGAAGTGACCTGTCAGCTTGCACGAAAAAATAAAAGAAAAAAAAAAAAAAAGAAATCAATGACCAGTGTTATATTTAGGAAGTGATCTCCTGTGACAATGCATTCAAGACTAATTACTACTTTCTCTTCTATAAGGTTCAGTGTAACTGGTTTTATATTGAGGTCTTTGATCCACTTGGACTTGAGTTTTGTGCATGGTGACAGATATTGATCTATTTGCAATCTTCTACATGTTAACGTCCACTTAATAGGACCTCCTGAAACTAAGAAGCTTATGTAAGACGAAGGACACAGTAAAAAGACAAAACCACAGCCTACAGAATGCCAAAAGATCTTCTTCATCAACCCCACATCTGACAGAGGACTGATCTGCAAAATATATGAAGAACTAAAAAACTATACATTAAAATAATGAGCAATCCAATTAAAAAGTGGGCTATAGAGCTAAATAGAGAATTCTCAAAGGAAGAATTCCAAATGACCAAAAGACATTTCAGGAATTGCTCAGCATCCTTAGTCATCAGGGAGATGCAAATGAAAATGATTCTGAGATACCATGTTGCACCTATCAGAAGGGCTAAGATCAAAAACAATGATGACAGCTTATGTTGAAGAGGATGTGGAGAAAGGAGAACACTCCTTCACTGTTGGTGGGAGTGCAAATATATACAGCCACTTTGGAAAGTGTGGCAGTTTCAGAATGTCAGGAATCAAACTTCCTCAAGACCAAGCTATACCACTCTTGGGCTTATACCCAAGGAATGCTCAATCATACCACAGGGACACATGCTCAACTATGTTCATAGCACCATTACTCATAATAGCCAGAACCTGGAAACAACCTAGATGTCCCTCAACTGAAGAATGGATTAACAAAATATAGTACATATACACAATGGAGTACTACTAGCAGAGAAAAACAATGACTTCATAAAATTTCAGGCGAATGGATGGAACTAGAAAAAAATCATCCTGAGTGAGGTAACCTAGACTCAAAAGGACAAACATGGTATATACCCATTTTATAAATGGATACTAGATGTAAAGTAAAGGATAACCAGACTGAAACTCACAACTTCAGAGAAGCTAGCTAACAAGGAAGACCCAAGGAGCGATGCATGGATCGCCCTGGGAACAGGGAATAGATGAGATCTCCATGAGTAAACTCGAGATGAAGGATGGGCAATGGAGGGTAGGGGATAGAGTATGAGAGCATAAGGGAAAGGGATGGTTGTGCTGGAACATGTATGGAGTGGGAAAGCAATGAAAGAGATACCGTGATAGAAGGAGACATCATGAGGATAGAGAGAAACCGGGTGCTAGGAATGTTCCCAGGAATCCCCAAGGAAGACACCAGCTTGAACTACTAGAAATAGGGTGACTGAACTCAACTGGCTAACCCCAGTGATCAGATCAGTGAATACTCTGTCATCACAGTGCTTTTCTCCAGTGACCAAGGGAAGCAGATGCAGAGATCCACAGCCAAACACCTGGCAGAGCTCCAGGGGTCCAGTCAAAGAGAAAGAAGAGGGATTCTATGACTAAGTGCATGAAGATCATGATGAGGAAACCTGCAGAGACAACCAAACCAAACTACTGGAAACTCATGAAAGTTGGATCAATGGCTTCAGAGCCTGCATGGGACTGGACTAGGCCCTCTGCATGGGGAGACAGTTGTGTAGTTCAATCTGCTTGGTGTGGTGATATTGTGTTCCCCAAAATATTATACACCCTAATAAACTTATCTGGGATCAGAGAACAGAACAGCCACTAGATATATAGGCCAGAAAATGGTGGCACACACACCTTTAATCCTGGCATTCCAGAGGCAGAAATCTGTCTGGAGCTCTGTGAATTCAAGGCCACACTGGAAATAGCCAGGCATGGTTACTCATGCCTTTAGTCCCAGGAAGTGATGGCAGAAAGCAGAAAAGTATTTAAGGCGTGAGGATGAGGAACTAGAGCTGGCTAAGCTTTTAGGCTTTGAGTAGCAGTTCAACTGAGATACATTTGGATGAGAACTCAGAGGCTTCCAGTCTAAGGAAAAAGGATCAGCTGAGGAATTGGAGAGGTGAGGAAGCTGTGGCTTGTTCTGCTTCACCGATCTTTCAGCATTCACCCCAATACCTGGCTCCATGTTTGATTTTATTAATAAGACCTTCTAAGATTCATGCTACAGCTTGGGAGGCCTCCTCCCCCCCCCCCGTAGGATCAGAATCCATCCATGGTGCATGAGCAGGCTCTTTGGAGCCCACAACCTATGATGGAACACCTTGTGCAGCCTTAATTCAGGGGGAAGGACTTATACTTGCCTGTTCTGGATATGTCTCCCCATGTGAAGTCTTGCCTTATTGTGGGGGGTATGAAGGGTGGTTGGGATGGGGAGGCTGGGGTGGGGGCAGGAGGAGAGAAGGGGAGATCATTGATTATTGTGTAAAATGAATGAAAAATTTTCTTAATAAAAAATTTTTTAAAAAGGAAATCAATGACCTTCATGGACACATGGAAGACTCATTCTTAGATTTTTTACCATGTATACACACTTATTTCACAAAGTGTATGAGGTTGTCAGTATTAGGGTACCAAGAGTTCATTTATTCCCTAATCAATTTAAGCTATTGCAAATTGTATTTATAAATTTGAAACTCCAAATGCCCAAACTTAGCTCAGTGGTAGAGTGCTTGTCTAACATGCATATAATTCTGGCTCTGACTCAGTATCTCTCTCTATATATATATCTATCACACACACACACACACACACACACACACACACACACACACATTCACAAGTCAACTTGAAAATGACCATTTAAGTGAAAATTCTTCATATGTTCTAAAATTCTATATAGCAAACATAATTTTAACTTTTTCTTGCTATTATTTCAAGCTATCACTCACAATTTATGAACTAATTTGTAAATATGGAATTTATAATTCAGTAAAAATAAAACTACAAAGTTATGATGGTATTTGTAAGAGGCTTTTTCTTTTGGACCACCAACCAGCTCCCAAATCATGAAATGGAACATCTTATTAGTTATGCATGCTCAGCATTATACTGGCTATTATTTTAATATTTCTCTTTATCTACCTTTTGCCTTGGGAATTTTTACCTTTCCCTCTTTCTGTAGAGATTACTTTCCTGATCTCTCTGTGTCTGACTGGCTGGCAGCTGCCTGGCTTCTAACTCCAGGCATGATCTTCTATTTTTCCCCAGATCTTCTTCTTTCATTCTTCCTCCTGAGCCGAGGTTTCTCCTCCTATTTATTCTCTCAGCACATCAGCCCTACCTATCTTTCTCATTACTAGCTATTGGCCATTAGGTTTTTATTATATCAATCAGTTGCCTTAAACGGGCAAGGTGAAATAGCAACACATCTTGTCATAATTAAACAAATGCAGCAAAAACAAATGTAACACATTTTATGTCATTAACAAATGAAGCATTAAGAAACATGACAAACCTTTAAACAATTAAAGTAATACACCACAACATAAACAAATGTAACTTATCTTTAGATAGTTAAAATAATATTCCACAACCATGCACCTCTAGAAATCACCGATTATAAAATAAAGTGTGTATAGGAACTCTCACTATGAAAGAGGCCCCCAAACCACAATACAATACGGGTATTCTCAATTTTCTTGCTTTCACACCAAACTAGGTCATAAATACTATTACTAAAGACACCAAATATTTTTGTTATAGAACATATAGAAAAATGGTGGTGGAACTGAGCTGATAGTTTCATCCAGGCTGCGTAGCTTCAGTTCTGGAATCAAGTTCAGATCTGGGAGTTGCTCTCCAAAGCTCTGATGGGGAAAACATTATCTAAAGTCATTCTAAACTGTGGACTTTATAACCTACAATCATGGGTATCTGTGCAGCAGGATAACTGGTATAATAATCAAAATCATGGAGCTAACTTAGAACTTTCTGGTTAGATCTGTGACCCACTTACTGGCAGAGAACTAGTGTCTGGTGTTGCAAATCCAGTCAAGAATTCATGGCTGAGGAAGTCATATGCCTTATGAGGTAACTTGCAACTGGTATTTTTCTGAATAACATGGTTTCAAATTGTTATCTCAATTGTTATGTTTGTACCTATAGATTAATGATGCTGTCGGTCTTCATCAGAGAAACTCCTTTATGTAGTGTGTGGTACTTAATGTAAGAGGCGCACAGCTCTTGAAAGTACTAGGAATAACTATGGTGTGTTCATGCTTATCATCAATGGGATATGTATATTACACCTTCAGGCTCAAGGAACATCTCAGATAAGATGTTGGAAGAACTTAAGAGCAAAAGGATCGCAAGGAACTATGTGAAACAGTGGACTCTGTACATGATCATTGAACTTGTGAGCTCACTGCTGTGGTTCCCTGAACAAGAATGGATCCATTAACATTTTATTAAGAATGGAGGAGAACTTGATGAGCTCCCACTCTTGAACGAAGAGGGTATTAACAGTTGATGGCTTTTAGAGAAGGTGGTGCCATTCTCTTCAGTATTATAGCTATTACAGCCAGTATCCATTTGACAAGCTGCTATATTCAAGTACAAAAGACCCAATTTATGTTCAGGCAATCAAAGAAAAATGACTCACTAATTTTAAAAATAAAATAACAGTTGGCGGGTTTTTGTTGAGAATAAGAGTATTAGTGTTAGAAGGAAGATGAGTATTTGGAGTAAAAATAAAACTCATTTTGCTTTGAAATTCCCAAGTATATAGTAAATTAAAATAAAATAAAAATGAACAACATAGGCATTATATGGGACACCATTAAATGAATACAGAAATCATATTTAATGAATTTCTTTCTGAACACCCAGGTCCTGAAAGCTCAAAGGCACTCTGATAAATTCAATGCAAAACACCTGACTAAAGGATCAAATATCAGGGGAAAAATAAAACATGAAAAGAAAGAGAGATAAGACAGACAGAAAGTGCTAACTTCCAATGAAGGGAATCCTACTAGACTAGACTTCTTAATAAGAATATAACAAGTAGTAGATTATTGGGTAATGTAGCAAAAATTAGCAAGAAATCAGAGCAAAATGTTCCTAGCCTACCTCCCCAAATACAATTACCAGAAAAACTACAGAAATGAAAGAAAAATAAGCACTCTCAAGAAACAAAAGAAAGGTAATATAACCTAAAACTTTGGAATAGATGGATGTGTCTCTGGTGTTTGTGGCTATTGATATTTTTTGTAAGTGAATTTCAACTCATTTGTTTTATATGAAATAAAATACATATATATATATATATATATCTTTTCATACAGAAATTATACCTCAGTGAAATTATATTTTCTCTTTTAGTATGTATATATATATGTATGTATGTATGTATGTATTTATCTATCTATTTTTTCATTTATTTATTTATTCATTCATTCATTTATTTATTTATTTATTTATTTATTATATGTTTGTATGGATGTGTGTATAGGCATGTTCATTTCACAGGTGCAGGAAAGAGGACAACTTGAAGTAGTCAGACCTCACCTACCATGTTGATCAAGGGAAAACTCAAGTTGTTTTCCTTGATGGCAAGAACATTTATTTGTTGAGACATCTCACCAGTTCTGTCAATGACATGATTTTAGTACCATATTTTGAAAGGAGAAAAAATTTTCCAAGGGTTAAAATATACCAACAAATACACATTTTTTAAAAAAAAATTTCTTTCTCACAGATGGAGAGCTAGTAGTTCTGTGCAAACACAAGAGTAAAGGCGGTGTTTTATGACTCATTAATGGAATATGGAGTCCGGGACAGCCTGATGAAAACCCTTATCCTAGTTGTTTCTATCAGCTTGATAAAATCTAGGGACATCTGGAAGAGGGAACTTCAATTGAGAAAATGTTTCTATCTGATTAACCTCTAGACAAATCTGTGGGGTATTGTCTTGATTAATCATGGATGTGAAAATGTTCAGCTCAGTATCAACAGTGTCACCCCTGGAATGGTGACCCTGGGTGATGTAGTAAGTCAAGCAGAGCAAACCATGACAATTAACCCAGTAACCATCACTCCTCGGCGTCCCCTGCTTCAGTTTCTGCCTCCTGGATCATGATCTGTATGAGTTCCTGACCTCAGTTCCATTCATGATGAACTATGATGTCAACTGTAAACTGACCTCATTTCCTTGCCACGTTGCTTTCGGTCATAGTGTTGATCACAATAGAAAACCATTTGGGGCAGTCCTCCAGTATTATCACATGGCTCCTATATCCAACTAGTAGGATAGGCTTCTTAGGAGAAAGGGTCTCTTAGAAAACTAGGAAAGAATGAACAGGAGCAGTTTCATATTTTATTCTTTTTTATTTTTAGGAAAACTCCACATTAACAGTTTTTCTACATAAGAAAAACAAAATTCTGTTAGATTCTTGTTAAATTTGAATGAGAATCTCTCCCCCTTATAAGCCACTGTATAATGTAGCCACATCAAAGTAGTCCAAGTTCACAGAGAACTCCATCTAGGGGAACAAAAATTAGATCCACGCTTTTAGTGCCTCACAGTTATCTGTGAATGTGACTCCCTGTTCCCTGAGTCTTCATTTGACAATGGTCACTAGAGACTATGATGGAGGGTCAGAGCTACTCAGTAGAGTTAGACATCTGGTGTACCCTCGCCATCTGAGGAGAACATGTTAATTCCTTGATGCTCAAACCCATGCTGGTCACTTTAACTGAATAAAACTTGACAATATTGTTAACTTCACATGGCTTAGAAGGACAGTCACTGAATTGCAACAATGATACCAGATGATACAAAGAGTAGTATTCAACTCTGGTAATTACTGGATAATTTAATCTGAAAGTACAAATTAATTAAAGCAAAAGCTAGCTAGCCTATACAATTTTAAATGTGAAAAATAAAAAGATCATGTTTTAAATATGCCTGCTTAATAACTTGATTTATTGTATAAAACATCTATTTTGTGCTTAGGACTCAAATAAAATGCTTAAAATATTTAAAGTGTTAGAAAATAAATGTATGACAAATAATTTGTTTGTTTGTTTTGTTTTTCTGGAGACAATGAGACATGGGCTGTCATCAAATTAGTGATCTCCCTGCATCTGCCTCCCATGCTAGCAATTTAGGTATGTGCCACAATTTGTGGTTTTCTAATATTTTTAATTAATGATTTCCCTAATTGGATATTTTCCCAATTTCATTTTCCTTGGATATTTAATTATGCTATGGGATATCAACTCTTCCATAATACCACTTCTGGAGGCATGTTCAAAACAGAACTTTATTCCTTATAATTTCATGTAAACAAATCTACATTGCAATTCACACATTGAGATTGAAGGTCATATGAAGGTGGTTTAATTTTGTTAATTATAAGTGGAACAGTGTACACAGGAGCCAGAAGAATCCTGTATGAAGTGCTGCAGACAGCTGAGTGTATCAACACCCACAGCTGCAATTTCAAGGCACAACAGAAGATCACAGTTAGGCAACTTCTCCTTTCTCTGACAAGTGTACTCTAGCTTTTCAAAGAAAACCAGGAATCCTTTCTGCTGTCAGCTTCTTTCAGTAATATTCCCCTGCCATTTAAATGCTGATGCTTAGAAGCAAATTCATTGCATATAAATAATGTGTGCTTGGAATGTCCACAGAAGCTTCTACTCTTTTATAGAGTTCCAGATTGTGATACAATGCAGACTCTTCACATGGAATCACTGTGGCCTCTGTTAATGTAGAAAAGATATTGGTACTCTGTATGTCTTAAAATGAAGAGGAAGGAAGATAGTTTAGGGTACAGAGAGGACTGTTTATCCTCTTCTGAAAAAAAAAGATGTCTCTCTGTGATTCTTTTTAAAAACCTCATAACATCTGAGAAGCAGTTTCATGAGGAGGATCATCTGAGGCAGCCTCTCACTTCTGCTTTCATAGAGGTTTATGTTATGACTTGTATCACTGTGGAAGGAGTACCATAACCTTGCAGACAGTAATAAGTTGCAAAGTCTTCAGACTCCAGGCTGCTGATGGTGAGAGAATAATCTGCCCCAGACCCACTGCCACTGAACCTGGATGGGACTCCATCTGCCAATCTATTTGTGTAATAAATCAGGAGTTTAGGAGCTTTCCCTGGTTTCTGCTGGTACCAGTTTAAATAATTGCTAATGCCCTGACTGGACCGACAAGTGATAGTGACTCTGTCTCCTAGAGATGCAGACAGGGAGGATGGAGACTGGGTCATCTGGATGTCACATCTGGCACCTAGGAATGGAGACATAATAAATATCCAAATAGTTAAGCATGGTAAAAGAGGACCTCCTCCAAATGTCAGTCAACATTAATCACAGCGTAATAGTGAAATTCCCATTTAGTCCTTTTTCACCTGGAAACCAGAGCAACAGGAGCCCGAGGAGCTGAGCAGGGGTCCTCATGTCCATGCTGAGTCCTGACTGCAGTGACAACTGTACAGGGTGTGACTGGTATATGAAGAAGTCCTCAAGGCTGTGCAATGAGTGCATGCAAATCACTGGGAAGCAGTTAGGATGGGCACAGCTGCAAGGCCTGCTCATCTCAATAACTGACCTCAAGTCCTGTGTCCCCAGATGCTGAAGATCAGACCACACATATGCCTAGAGAGGATGCATTTCTTTTTAAAAGTTTTTTTTAATTTTTTTTTACTGTACATAAGCTCTTTTTTAATAATATATTTCAAATATACATTAGCACTAATATAGACAAGTATCTGATTATCAGTGAATATACAACAGAAGAGGGACTATTGAATTTTTAACTCACTCAAATAATTCCTGTGGATTAAAAAATACTATATCAGGCCTGGCAGTGGTGGCACACCCCATTCATCCCAGCACTCAGGAGGCAGAGCCAGGTGGATCTCTGTGAGTTCTATGTCAGCCTGGTCTACAGAGCAAGATCCAGGTCAGGCACCAAAACTACACAGAGAAACTAAAAAGACAAATATATATATATATATATATATATATATATATATATATATATATATATATCTGTAAGAACACACAGGCTTAAAAATAGAACGTAATATAAAATTTGACCACAGGGACAAAATAGCATTTAAAGATAATTTGCTAAATTTTCTTGCATGCATTTATTATCTTTGAGGTTATTTTGTAGTATATCTCCTCTGTACTCCCTTTTCTCCCTATTACCATTAGTCTCTTTTCTACAAACATGATGTTTGAATCCAGTGGCAGCTTCAGAGCAGCTCTCTAAACACTTGTGGATATTGGCAGGTGTTCTATAGGGATGTTGAAGATGGAGCTCTCACCTGGGAAATGAGATAAAATAAAATGATGCTGGTCCTAAGGTATTGGCACCAGACACACCTGGTCCTCACTCTCTTCTTTTCCTGGGGATCAGAGTTTGGCTGTGTGCTCTTGATGTAAACCTCCCCTAGTCTTTAGAAACAGGTCCACTTCTCTCATGTGGGCTCTGATTCCGTGCAGAGGCCCCGCCTTGCTGTTTGTCTCTGGTGCTAGTAATTAAATTCTCCCTGCAATATTCCACCATGCTATTTCCCTTGGTGTGTCAGTCCACAGCATTAATAATTGTTATAATAAATACTTTAAACCTCAGTCATTCATTTTAGTCTACTCTAAAAACATTAATGCTATACCCAAAACCTGAAAGTCCATTCATATAGAAAGTTTCATTTCTAATTTGTGTCAAATGCACACATGATTTATATATATATATATATATATATATATATATATATATATATATATATATATACATGTGTGTGTGTGTGTGTGCATACAATGATAAAATAAATGAGATTAATCATGTGATAGCTGTTGTTCTGATATCCACTTAATTCAATTAATATGATCATCTTCAGTTGCATTCCTGCAATCACAATAACTCCCTTTTCTTTATTGTTAAAAATCCATTTCTTTATTTGGATACAAAGAAAAGAGTAATTGTAAAACTTCTAGGAAAATAGATGTAACTGGAAAAGATTGTATTGTGTAAGGAAATCAATAGAAGTATGAGCTTAATTTGAAGTACTGATGAATCTGAGAAACCATTGTGGTGGAGAAGGGAAAGGAAGATGCTAAGGGATAGAGTGCACAGGTGACATGAAAGAGGAAAAGAAATAATAGATACGCAGTGTGAAGTTTGGAGATGCATGGGGGGAAGGGAATACAGAGAGAGTTGGAGAAGGAGAAAGTATCATTAAGAATGTTGTAAAAAAAAAAGAGCCATAAAATAACCTATTATTTAATAATTTTCATACATATTCTTACTAAAATGAAAGAGTTTAAGTAGAGTTAGCTTTCACCTGACATTATGCTCATTCCAGTGGCTGTAGGTTGACAAATAACAATCCCTGAGCCAGGTTTGGGATACTTCTCTTCAAGATATAGATCAGAGGTATAATGAAGACCCACAAAACAGTGAGGGTGATTTGCTTTGTTCTTGGTTGCTGCAGTGCTTTGAAAGAGAATGTAATCTGGAAGTTCAAGTGTTTGAATACTTGGTCCCCAGTTGCTCTCGCTGTACATATTGTAGATGTATGTTTGCTGAAAAAATATGTTACTCTGGGTAAGCTTTGAGATTTCAAAGCTGTACACCATTTGATTTTTGTTCTTTACTTCCTACATGTAGTTCAAGACTTGAGCTCTCACCTGCTGTTCCAGCCACCATGCCTTCTCTCCACCACCATGGAATCTAACCTTGAACTGTAAGTCAAAATAAACCCTTTCTGTAAATTGCTTGTGGTCATGATGTTTATCACAAATATTGTATGCAAACTAAGACAGTTTCAAAACAGAGTCTTTTGGTGAGATGCCATTTCTATAGACGCTACCGACATTTGTAAAAGGATGTGGAATAATCAAGTCAGTATTGACAAGAGAGAAGGGAGACCCTGACGTTTAGTTTTCCCTGTATAGAATGATGCAGAGGAGTGAAGAAAAATGGACATTCTTACCGAGCTATGAAACCTGTGTATTGCAATAATGACATATATTAGTGCATCCTTCAGACCTCATTAGAGATGCTTCCTTTTACAGTGGATGGCGGTGGAGACAGAGACTCACAAATGGTTAAAGTGCTGAGAAAAAGTGTTAGTGCTGTGCTCAACCACAGACAGGGAATCTCTATGGTATCTCATTTGCAAGGTTCAAGAACATTACAGAAGAGGAGGCAGATAGATCATAAGAACAACAGGTGTTTATTGTATTTTATTCTTTGAGAATTGTCTGTTTATTTCATTAGCCAATTAATGGATGGAGTTATTAGGTTTCTTGTTGATTAATTGATTGGTTGTACTTTTAGTTCTTTGTTTATTTTAGATAATAATTCTTTGTTGAATATGTAAGTGCCACTTTTCTGAGGACTCAGCTACTCCTTAGTTTGAATCTTTGAGCAACTTCCTCTTACAAAGTCTCAGAGAATCTCCTATTGCTACATAATGTGGGATCATATACTGTGTCCCAAGACTGGCTGATAAGCCTGTCTTCACTAAGCAAAATGGAATGTAAAAATCAGAAAATGAAAATTTTATTCAATGTGGCCACTTCGTAAAGTGGGACAATCAGCCAGGTGTTGGTGGTGTACGCCTGTAATCCCAGCACTCGGGAGGCAGAGGCAGGCAGATCTCTGTGAGTTCCAGGCCAGCCTGGGCTACCAAGTGGGTTTCAGGAAAGGCACAAAGCTATACAGAGAAACCCTGTCTTGAAAAACAAAACAAACCAAAACAAAACAAACACACACAAAAAAGTGGGACAATTATACCCATCGAACTATGTGAGTCTTGTGAAGTCCTGAAATGAGATTAAAGGTTATAAACTGGAAGAAAAAAAAAACTATGCATACTAAAAGGTTCTGCTCAAGATGTGGTCCTGTCTGCTACTGTCCCTAACTGATTGCACTTTTAGCATCCAAGCTGCTTCCACTCCTTCTCCCAGCATGCATTTTCCTGAAACCCCCTCTCCCGGGGTTAATTGTTGCAATAGCTGAAAATCAGAGGAAAACAAGTGTCTCTTAAGTATATCTTCATCCATGTTGCCTGCACCATGTTGTACCCAAAACAAGGAACTTATGAGACAGCTTCATCTCTTTAAGCAGGGAGGTTTTTGTATAAGGCTGTGTCACTGTGGGAGGATACTCTAGAGCTTGCTGACAGTAATAAACACCCACATCCTCAGGCTCCACTCTACTGATCTTTAGAGTGAAGTCTGTTCCTGACCCACTGCCACTGAACCTGTTTGGGACTCCTGAGGCAAGAGTAGACATCCAATAGATCAGGAGCTGAGGAGACTGGCCTGGTCTCTGCAGGTACCAACTCAAGTAAGTTTTGCCATTGCTATATAGGAGACTCTTACTAGACCTGCAGGAGATGGAAGCTGACTCTCCAAGAGTGGCAGGATTGGAGAGTGCAGGCTGGGTCTTCACATTATCCCCACTTGCTCCTGAAATAACAGAAATGAAAGGTTATGTACAAACAAAATAATACTATAAAATAATTTTTCCTCCCTGTATTTTCTATTTGCTGTGTTTTTTACCTTTTATTTATATTCTAAAAATTTTAACATGAAATACCTCTGTAGAGAGAGCATAGAGACTCCTTAGAAATCACCCACACCATCTTCATTGGTACTTGGCAGAATTGCCACAAGAGCACAGGTCCTCCTCCGTTCACCCACTAAACTTCACAAGCACATTCCTGGAGAATCAACCTGGCAATCTCACACATGTACAGAACATGCATCAGCATTAGTGGGGCCCTGAAAACCCCATTCCCCCTACAATCTCCTTCTTCATCTTTCTTTCTCCTTACCAGAGATCCAGAACACAAGCAGTCCCAGGAGCTGAGAAGCACACCTCATTCTGAGAACTTGGTTTGAAGAGTCCTGAATAACCAAGGCAGAAAGAAGGGCTAGCTTTTTGTCCTAAACCTGAAAGGAGAGGTCCTCCCTAAGGAGCAATAAATATGCAAATCATGAGCTGTGTGAAAAGAACCAAGAGACAGAAAGGACCACTCTTAAGAGTGAAGACATAGGACAGAGGCAGGAGGATCTCTGTGAGTTCAAGGCCAGCCTGGGCTACAGAATGAGTTCTAGAAAAGGCACCAAAGCTACACAGAGAAAGCCTGTCAAAAAAAATTAAAAAAAAGAAGAAGAAGAAGAGACCAAAGATGTCTCCTATGTTTGCAGAAAAATGGATACATTCCTGATGCCTATAGCAGGGGACAGATGGACTCCACTGTGAAAGCTTAGATCTGTGTGAATGGAAACATACATGGTCTAAATGCCCAAGATAGCACCAAAGTACCAAAGCAATCTTTTCAACATTCTTTGTTTTTACTAATGTTTTCAGCATAGCATCTTCCTGTCTAAGACTATCTTTTTTTGTATGTTTGTTTTAGTTTTGCCAGAACCTGATAAAGAAAACTAAAGAGACAAGTAATCTTCATTTCTACATAACAAAGGACTCTCTCATGGCCATTTACCACAGCTATTTTGAAACATAAAAGAAGGAAAAAGAAGGAATGAAGTTATGAAAACACACAAGTAATTCTCAATAGAATTTGTTACTTAGTCAAATCTTGGTTAGATGAACAGAATTTCTAGCATTTAGTTACAGGACTCAAATAGACACACACAATAATCTATGAGCTAATTCAGTTTGAGATTTGAATACAGTTTGTCCATATTAGACCTTGAGAAAATGGTACAAATTTTCTGAGACTCAGGTACTGAGAGCTTAGTTTAAGAATATGTGTTCAAATCTATATAGTGTTGTCTTTTAGAAATCTGTATAATTGTAAATTATATGTTTATTATTAAAAAAGCAAGAGTGTATGCCTCTAAATTGCTGTAGAAAACAAGTTTCATCACATATTGGAAACTTTGAGGAATGGAAAGAGGACACATCACACATGGTCAGTGAGCTTTTACTTGCTATTTTCAGTCTGGTCTGGAAGCTTGTTTTTTCTTTGATAATTTCAAACATGTGTACAATAAAATACAATTATATCTCTCCCCCATTTTCTTTTCTTTCTTTTTTCCAAGACAGGGTTTCACTGTGTAGCTTTGTGCCTTTC
>NW_023411751.1:0-19068 GCF_903995425.1 Onychomys torridus | reverse complement strand
AGAAGCTTCCCACTGGAGGTATTTTAGTGGTGACATTCTCGAGCCTAATGTTTACCCTTCTTACATTTTGGACAAATCCCAGGTCCATGAGATTGATTCCCTTTTTCCTGTTTATCCTTTTTACAATCTTGCTTAACATGACACAGTTTGCCACACCCAAAACATTTTACATTGGTTCCTACTTTTCCCTGTAGAGAATGCCATGCCGTAGCCATAGTTTCAGCAAATAATTGCATTTTTCTAGATTCAGAAGTAACATCTTTCCAAGCCTTTAAGTAAGCATTAATATCGCCAGAATCCTTGATAGGAAGCAAAACTTTCTTACAATCTTCATTAGCGTTTTCATAATGATAACAACCTTAAAAGCTGTTGACGAGCCTCTTCTCCTACCACAGTTTTTCCAAAGTTGTTTAAGACGAGATAAGAATTCAACATAAGGTTCATTAGGTTTCTGAATTGCTTTTAGTCCAAGAGCCATAATGCTCCCCCACAGGTCTAATTCTTTCCCATGCTTCAACTCCAATTTCTCGAAGCTGTTCATGAATTTCATCAGGGGTGTTAACCTGACCCATTATATCAGTATAAGCTCCAGTACCTGACAACATTGCATAAGTGACAGCTTGAATACAAGGATTATTAATTTGGGCATTTTGTCAAGCCTTTTCAGCACATAAATCCAAAAACCACATTGCCATTGCAAATATTCAGGCTCTCTTAATAAAGCTTGACACAAAACTCTCCAATCTTCAAGGACAAAATTATTATGATGTCGAGCAAGACCATTTAAGATCTCTTTCAGATAATGTGATTGAGGCCCATATAGAGTCACTGCCTTTTTCAGCCTACCAATGTCATCTACATTTAAACCTTCATATCTTGGTGGCTGTGCCGCCCCCTGAACAGGAGGAGGCCTAATAACAGGAAAAGCAAAAGTGGAATGCAATTCCTCCTCTGCTTCATCATCGCTACTTTCCTACGACCCCGGAATTTCCGCAATTGAAGCAGAAAACAAGGCATCTGCCAAAGGTGGAGCAGAAGGAGTTAACTGCTTTGTAGAGTGTTCATTAAGCTGACTGTCTAACTTAGATAACTTTCCCATAATCAAATTAAGTTGTTCTCTGAGATCCAGCTGCCTGTCGCCGCCAGCCGATTTTACTTTCATTTTTTGCCGATCTTTGACAACTATGTCATTACTCTCCTTCTTATTTTTAGACAAGTTAATTCCTCAGTATCCTCAACAACAGCCTCGTTTATGTCTGCATCAAGCTTCAAAGCTTCTGGCATTGCTAGTGGTGATGGTTATTCTTGGTTGTCAACTTGACTACATCTGGAATGAACTAGAATCCTGAAATGGTGGCAATAGGTGAGAGACATTATTTTTACCTATTTTTAAGTGACTGAATCCGTTTCTAGTCTGGAACCTTGAGATAGGAAAACAAATGATATTAGATCACCTCTTCAGGCTGAAGGACACACTCTTTTGATCAGAATCACATTGGAATCTTCTTCTCTGTCTTCAAGCATATATAAACACCAGCTGAGAGAACGATCATTTGGGACTAAATAATTATTGGATTTTTGGATTTTCTGTTTCATCCTGCCATAGTCAGATTAACTGGAAAGCAGCCTGTAAGTCATTACAATAAATATCTAACACACACACACACACACACACACACACACACACACACACATTCACTCTATAAATTCTGTTACATTAGAGAACTTTGTCTCATACACCAGGAGAAACAATCTCACAACAAAATCCACAACTCTGCATTTTGATTACTTAGCCATTTTTGTAGTGTTCCCTGTTGAAAAGAGAATGTTCGTTGGTGAGGAGTGACTACTAATTTACCTGTGGTTACAAAGAAAATGTTTAGATTAAGTGTTAGGGATTATGATGGTGGAGTAAAGTGGTTGTTTCTTGTCTACCCAGATTCATATCTTCAACAGTACCAGTCCTGTTATCATGTCTAGAAAATTTAAGGGAGCTTCTTTTTCACTTCAGGAAACTACCCTGCGGGCCTGACCCGAGGCCCCGGACAAACAATCGGGTTTCCAACAATTTTTGCCCTCCAACAGCCACAAAACATAGTGCCGCCATCGGACATACCAGCCTTGAGCGCTTTTTCATTAAAAGGTGAGCACGTTCTCTAAGAGAATTCCTCCAGGCATATATGGCCCTCTACCAACAGGGACATTTGCATTACTTACAGGTAGATCAATTTTAAATGCAAAAGGTATTACCGTTCATTTAGGAATTATTGATGCTGATTATGAAGGAGAAATTCAAATTTTGATGTCATCCATGGTTGATATGTATTTTCAAGCTGGTGATCGTATTTCTCAGCCTTTGCTTTTACCTTATTTAGCTATAGAAAATTCAGAGGAAAAGAGAAAAGGAGGCTTTGGGAGCACGGATCCTAGACATGTTTTTTGGACTACAGAAATTACTAAAACTCAGCCAACAATAAAAGTCAGAATTAATTCAAAAATAATATCAGGATTAATGGATACTGGATCTGATATTACTATAATTAATACTAAAGATTGGCCTTCTCAGTTACACTATCAAATGATTCCATGTCAAATTAAAGGTGTCGGCCATACTCCTGTTAATAGTATAGGTCATGCTTTAAATCATGTTTCTTTAATTTCTGAAGATGGTCAGGTTGCAGTTTTGAAGCCTTATATTTTAGACGTTCCCATTAACATTATAGGTAGAGATGTTTTGGAACAATGGGGTGCTCATATTCATTTTTAAAATTACATATTTTAGATGCAACCATTAAAGATTTTATGAAAGGATAATGATCCTTTATGGATAGACCAATGGCCACTTTCCAAAGAAAACTTGGAAGCAACACATCAATTTGTAAAGGAACAATTACAAAAGAATCATATTGAATTTTCTACTTCCCCATGGAATTCGCCAATATTTGTAATTAAGAAAAAGTCAGGTAAATGTTGTCTTCTAACAGACGTAAGAGGAGTAAATATTTCCATGTATCCTATGGGAGCTCTCCAACCTGGAATCCCTTCTGTTATGTTACCTAAAGATTGGCCTATTATTGTTATTGATTTACAAGATTGTTTTTTCACTATACCCGTTCATGAAGAAGATAAAAAAAGATTTGCTTTTTCTTTACCTCAAATCAGTCATCAAGGACCTCATCAAAGATTTCAATGGAAAGTCTTGCCACAGGGTATGATGAATTCTCCTACTATGTGTCAGTTATATGTTGATTCTGCTTTAAAACATATTCGACAAAAATGGCCTAATGTATATTTTTCTCATTATAGGGATGATATTCTTTTTTTTGGCCCTGATACTGAGGAATTAAAGATAATTTCACAACAATTATCTGAATATTTTAAGACTTACGGATTATTTATAGCTCCTGAAAAGATACAGAAAGACAATATGGCAAATTATTTAGGATATGTAGTTAATAAAACTCCTATTTGACCTCAAAAAATGTCCCTAAGAAGAGATATATTACAGACTTTAAATGATTTTCAAAAATTATTAGGTGATGTTAATTGGCTAAGACCTGCTTTACGAATACCTACATATAAATTACATAATTTATTTGGAATTTTACTGGGAGATTCTGATCTCAATAGTCCTCAAATTTTAACTCTGGAAGCAGAGAAAGAACTTCAATTTGTAGAAGAACAAATAAAGGGAGCTTTTTTCATTAGGATAGATGTATCTAAACCAATTATTTTATATATTTTACAAACATGGCAATACCCTATGGGTATGTTAGGATAGGATGAAAAACCCTTAGAATGGATTTATACTAAACATAGATTTTCCAAAAATATTATGCCATATGAACAACAACTTGCTTTAATAATTGAGCAAGGAAGACAACGTTGTTTTACTTTATCTGGATTTGATACTTCTAAGATAGATTTTCCTTTAGCTAAGGATCAAGTTTCTTTTTTGTTATCTACTTCTGAAATGCTGCAGAGAGCTTTAGTTAATTTTGTGGGAGTTATTATTTATCATTTTCCACAAGGAAGGTTATGGGACTGTTTTTGCAAACAGGAATTTGTCATTAATCAAATTACTAGTGATGTCCCTCTTACTAATGCTATTACTGTTTTTACTGATGCATCTAAAACAAAAAGTGCTTATTGGACTGAGGATCGTTATTGGGTTCAAGAAACTAGGTTTGGTTCGGTCCAACAAAATGAACTTTTTGCTATTATACAAGTTTTGATTGATTTTGTAAAAGATATTAATATTATAGCTGATTCTGCTTATGCCGTTGGGGTGGTTCAGAATATTTTGAATGCTGTAACTTATTCTCCTAAAGCTTCATTACAACATTTGTTTAATATATTACAACAATTATTGCAACAAAGAAATTCAAAAATATATATTACAATATTCATTCTCATACTCGTTTTCCTGGACCATTAACTTATGGTAATCATGCAATGGATCAGTTGGTTTCTTTTGTGAATGCTGAAAAAGATAATGCTCATTTGCATACTAATGCTGGTCACTTACATTTAAAATATAAAATTCCTTATAGGCAAGCTAAACAGATAATTAAACAATGTCCTATTTGTAGACCTTTACATATTCGAATCATTCCTGCCGGTATTAACCCTCATGGTCTTCAACCTAATGAATTATGGCAAATGGATGTTACACTTGTAGCTATGTTTGAAAGACTTTCTTTTGTACATGTTATAGTAGATACATTTTCAATGTTTATTTGGGCCACTGCTCAATCAGGAGAAACTGCAAATCATGTGACTCAACACCTATTACAAACATTTTCTGTTATGGGAATTCCTGCTAGCATTAAAACTGATACTGGATCAGCGTATGTTAGTCATAAATTTAAGAAGTTTTGTGAATACTATGAAATTAAACATATTAGAGGAAAAGAATACAAACCCCAGGGACAAGCATTAATTGAACGTAGCCATGGAACTTTAAAATTACAAATTAAAAAATTAAAAAGGAGGAAAAGGAATGATCCTGGTATGGAAATTTTATACTTTACTCAGAACAATGCACGGTCTGTTTTATCTGAGGCCTTATTTATTCTTAATTTTCTAAATTTACCACAGGGAGATATTTTAACTCGGGCTAAAAAACATTTTCAACAAGATTCCGATGGTTCTTTGCTACACCAGCCAGTATGGATAAAAATTGCTGCTGATGCAAAATGGCAGCTGGGTTAGTTGCTTAATAGAGGGAAGGGATATGGTTATGTTTCCATAGAGGATGGAGTCAACAAATACTGGCTACCTGCCAGATGGATCCAGATGTACTCCTTTACAGACAGTTCCCTACCAACCGCGTGGTCGTAAGACTAATCAAGGAGACAACAATGACATTCCAGCAACTGCCATGGCCCACCTACCACTTGGAGGACGTTGGAGACGTCGACAATTGGCTCTTACTCCTTTGCCTACCTGGGGACAAATTAAGAAGCTTAGTGGGGAAGGTCAAAAGTTATTACAGAGAACAGGCAAAACTCTGACTGCTGAGAATTTATTCTTGGCAATGTGTGCTTTATTTACTGTTACTTCATCTGCTGAAAGGGCTAATGTAAGCTATTGGGCTTATATTCCTAATCCACATTTAATGGAACCTGTAATGTGGGGTAGTATGGATATAACCTTATATACTGCTCCTTCTGTATTATCTCCTCCTTGGAATAATTTAACATATCTGAATAAGGATGATGGCAGTAATTTTAATTTTACTTATTTTGGATCTCTAAATCCAATATGTTTGGGGGTATTTCCTTGTCATGAGCTAGATTGGCAACATTGGCTTTGCCAGGAAACATCAGCAATGGATCCCATATGCATTTGCAATGGTTATCCACATGGTCTATTAATATGACCTGGACTAACCTTTGAAGATCCTTTGCCACTTCCTGAGTGTCCTGATTTTACCTATATTGGTTTGAAATATCAACCTTTTATTTGGCAAGAATGCCGAGAAAAATTTGAAAAATTATATTAGGACATGATTATGTGGGGACCATATGGCCAATTTTTACAAAATTGTTC
This sequence comes from Onychomys torridus, assembly GCF_903995425.1. NCBI lineage: Eukaryota > Metazoa > Chordata > Mammalia > Rodentia > Cricetidae > Onychomys > Onychomys torridus. Next base: position 13,014 of record NW_023411751.1, on the reverse strand, counting down.
TGAATGGAATGATATTCAATGTGTTGTCTCTGTTACAATTAGGATCCCAATGAAAGAGCAATGGAATGAGACCATCTCCGGGAATCGGCTCATGTAATGGGGAGACGGTGGAATTGCTGATCCACATATAGCTTCTCTACAATTTCCGGCTCAAGATCAGACACATTTATGGAAAGCTGCTGCTGCTTTGAAACCAGTATATTTAATGAATGGCACATTTTCTGGAACTGCTAATTCTGCCTCTTCCTATTATTTCACATTGCTTAAAGAATATAATATAACTACTTCTTTGCCCTTGCCCTGTGTGTTTTTGATTGGAAATGTTACATTTGATCAAGGAATTCAATGTTTACAATGTCAGTTGTATTCTTGCTGGAATTCAGCTGTTAAGTTTAAAGATGGTTTTTCATTAATGATTTTGCAACAATGTACTCATGTTTGGTTACCAGTGAATTTGGAAAGAACCTGATCGCATAATCCTGTAGATACCTTGGTTTTAGAATTTTCTAAAAAATGTTTTAAAAGAACAAAAAGAATGGTTGGCATTGTTGTAGCTGTAATTCAGTTTAATAGCTGTCACCACAGTTGCTACTGTGTCTGGAATAGCTTTGCACACTTCTTTACAAACTAAGCATTCTGTTAAACAATGGCACAAAGACTCTCATGATCTATGGCTATCTCAAGTCCAGATTGATTCTAGATTACAAGCTCAGATAGATATCTGAAAACAAACTATAAGTTGGCTTGGCAAAAAGATGTTAATTTTGGAAAGACAAATTTGGCTAAAATGTGATTGGAATTCAACCACTTTTTGTGTTACAAATTTAAAATATAATGAATCCTTGAATGATTGGTCTTTAATTTAACAATAATTGGATGGTAATACCTCCGCTTCTGATATGATTAATAATTTGCAATTTAATATCCATGAAATATTTGGACAACAGTTTGAGAATGAAGATGCCTCCATAATAGCTGAACTGCTTTTAAAACAACTTGCAGGTCTTGATCCTAAAAAAATTATTCAAAGTTTATCCCCTTCTGCAGGAGGAGTTGGGATCATTTTAATAATTATCCTTGTGGCTCTTTGCCTGGGATATTTATGTTATATACGTCCCATTCAATAGTGTATGTTAACTCTATGGAAAACAATTATTTTAAAAAATCAAAAGAAAAGGAAGGAAAGTGTGGAGATATGCCTATGTAAGCAGTTAATGTTCCTTCTGATTCTTAAGGCTATTTGATGACTGTGACTGGGATGAAGGCCAGCTCTGGCAGGCTAGAGCTAGGAGGAGAAAATGTTCTCTTCCCCTTATCTCAAGTCACAAGTTACAGGTGCCTGGGAACACGGAAGAGGCTTTCTGCTGTAAGGCATGTTATTTTTCAATCTTTCTTGCTTAAGCTTTTTTTACAAGAGGAAGTTAGTATAGAGGACAATGAGATAGCATCTGGCCAGGAAATCATGCCCTGAGACACTCTGAATAGCTAGAACATAGGGGAGTGTCATGTTATGCCAAGCATTGTCTAAGTAAGTTGCTAGGGATACAAGAGATGAGGAAATGGTTGTTGAGATTCTTTATGTACACATTGTATATAAGTCTGATGCTAAAAAAGTACAGCATGCAGTTGCATTTGTTTCCTTTGCTCTGAATCCCCTGTGTCCTGATTTTCTGTGAGACACTTACCCAGGGAACCCAACACACTAGACATTGACATGGGAGCAGGAAAAATAGTCTCCCAGTAGGAAGAGCAAGTTAACTGGTTATTCAATACCAAATGGTCAACATTGAAAACACATATACAAGTAACATAATATAGAGTGAGCAGTTTAGTTATCATTTTGTGTATATACAAATAGACATATATGCATATAATAAAAATTAATAAAAAGATGCTATGAATTTAAGTGCAAGGATAAAGGCATATGGGAGAATTTGTCTAGAGCAAAGTGAGAGGATAAAAGTTCTAATTATGTAATAAATTCAAAATTATAAATCTAAAAACTAAAATAAAACAAGTAACAGACAATTACAAACACAGACTAAAACCAAAACAAACAAATGAGATGCATATCTTTTTGGGAAAGAGACTAGGATTCCTTTAAGCCTCCATGATGCCCTAGCCACCATGAGAGTCATGAGGAAAAGAAATGATAACTAATGTTGACATAATGTGGGGAGAGGAGATCAAACACTGCTGTGGGAAATGAGAATTAGAAAATGACGTTTGCCAGGTGGTGGTGGCACAAGTCTTTAATTCCCGCACATGGGAGGCAGAAGCAGAGGCAGGCGGGTCTTTGTGAGTTCTAGGCCAGTCTGATCTACAGAGCCAGATCCAGGAAGGCACACAGCTACACAGAGAAACCCTGTCTCAAAAAACAAAAGCAAACAAACAAAAAAAACCCTGAACATTTCTAATCAGTCTCACATTCTCAAAACAATAAATATATGAAAGAAAGAAAACTCCTCTGCTACCCAGTTATAGCACTGGTGTTGACACTATTCCTGTGTAAACAATAACAAACATCTACTAATGGCAGATAAGAAACCAAAGAAAACCAATATGGGAACTAACAATGTTTATCTTGGTGAACCAATGAGGTTCTGTTTGTTTTCTCTTTTTGGGATCATTTTTCCTGCATGTATGTCTATGTAGCATGTGTGATCCTAGTGCTAGCAGAGGCCAGAAGAGGGCTTTGGACATCCAGGAACTGAGGTTGCAGGTTGAGTGCCCATGTGAGGGTGCTGGAAATAGAAAGTGAGTCTTCTGAAGAGCACACAGTACTCTAAAGCACTTAGTCATTTCCAATGCTATGTGGACCCTTGAGTTTTATTGGGGTGACCTTCAAACTGGCAGTGAGAGGTTACTTATAGAATCAAAAAGGACATAGAGACAGCTGCATCACCCTGTGAGGGAGAAGCCTAGTGAAGCAAGAAACCTGGGAAATCACTACACAGCTTGCAGGCAGCTTAAGGTCGGTTGGAAATGTCTCTCAAGCCACTCACTGTCTCTTCCAGGCAGCTTGTCTTCTCTTGTCTGGTCGAGGCAACTTGCATAGTGTCTGCTCCATGCCAATGTAAGCATCTTTTGTGCATCTCAAATTGTCTGACAGTTTCAGTAGTCCTTACTGACTAGATACGCTTGAGGAAGGAGGACACTGATGAATCCTGTCAGTTTCTGTGACTTCCTGGAGCTATTAAGTTGTCTATAAGTCCCTGAAGTTTCTCTGCATAATGGGGTATTTCACCTTCCCTCACTAAAATGACAATCAACTCTTGTGTCAGGACCCCTTTGAGATCACATATCAGATACCCTGAATATCAGATATTTACATCATGATTCATACCAGTACCAAAATCACAGTTAAATAGTATAATAAGAGTAATTTTACAGTTGAGGGACACTATAGCTAGAGGAACATTTTCAAAGTGTCACAAAAATAGGAAGACTGAAATCTAGTGCCTTGAGGTATCCCACTCCTTTATGTAGCTTTTAATATCCTGTGTATAAGGATCATCCTATAAGATGAAAGTGTTTATTCTCAGAGAAAATGATACACAGTAAACACTCCTAGGCATGAACTCCATGGACTTGCGATCTTTCTAATGAGAATTTTCCCATCATGTTCAATACTGCTTTATTGATAGTATTTAGGATACAGAATCAACCTACATGTTCATTAACTGACAAATGGGTAAGTCAGAATGAGCTTCCTACTTCAAACTTGGTGCTTTTTGTGTAAGACCACATGTAGAAGCCAGTAAGGCAGAAATATGCCTTTAGTGGGGAGATGCAGGAAGAGAGGATGAATAGTATAATGTAGGTGATATGAAATTAGAGAGTGGGCAGAATATTCAAATATGTGGTGTATGGATGGAGAAGAGAGGGGACTGCTGTAAGGTCGCTGCAAATGAGATGTCCATGAGAAGCTACAAGGGAACCTATTCTTTTGCAATGCAAGTAAAAAAAATACAGTGACAGAGGACAGTAGAACACAAGTGTTACAAAATATAGGTCATGGAATACTACATGCCAGATTTTCAACTAGGGATGGGAAAGGAGAAAGGTGTAGGAGGTTTAACCAACAGGATGACAGGATGAAGAAGCCTCATGAAATCCCACTGTTTTACAAGTTAATAGGAAGTATAACTGTAAAACTTTGAAGAGATGTATCCCACATGGGTTTATAATGCTGCTCCCAGACACAGGGATATTAAATGGAACTCTGTGTATCAAGTACTGGTTACCAGCCTAGGACATACTGGTCAGTGAGGCCTCAGACCCACCCTAAGGAAAACAGAACATTGACAAAGTTCTTGCTTGAGTTCCCTAATGTGTGTGTGTGTATGTGTGTGTGTGTGTGTGTGTGTGTGTGAGAGAGAGAGAGAGAGAGAGAGAGAGAGAGAGAGAGAGAGAGACATATAGAGACATATATATAGAGAGAGACACACAAAGAGAGACAGAGAGATAGAGAGAAGAGAGAAATTTGCACAATGTAGAATACACCTGGAAACTCTCCCTTATGGCTATATTTTGTAGGCTGCTATGAGAGAAATGGTAACAATTGTCTTCCTTACCCCAGACACTACATCATACAATACCATCCTTCTAGGCAAGTTGTATGTACTAGTGCAATAGTAGCATGACGATTTATGGGGGTAATCAATGTCTCTCTTGATTGGATTTCAAAGCTGATCCAGGAAAGAAAAATTCATGCCATGGTCAAAAACCAAAGCTTGAGAACCATAAGTCCAAGCAGAGAACCTATTGATGTTTTGTTAAGGATCTTTTTGTTAATCTGACCTCTAAATATTCCTGTTTAGAATTATCAATTTTTACTACTCTCAGTCTTGGTGAAGGAAGTCTCTTGACGTTAGTATTGGGTAATTCAGAGACTCATAAATATATAAAGTACTACGAATAAGCAACTGTGTAAGACTGGGGCAATTACCATTCCTCATGGAAGAGAGGGTCCCAACACTCTCCCTTATCCTCCATGAGTGTCTACTGGTATTTAATGGAAGCTATGGCATTTTATTTTAAAGTGTGGAGTAAACACTTCCCATTTTTTCAGTACTTCAAAATGAAATTGTGCATTCCCTCAAGTATTAACTTTTTAAAATTGTTTTGCTTTTTCATATGGGGTTTCTCTGTGTAGCCCTGGTTGTCAGTGAATATGGACTTTGGATCTGGCTCACCCCAAAGAGATCCACCTGCTTCTACCTCCAAAGTGCAGAGATTATGCACCACTGAGTCAAGAGCCTTTGGGGATTTCTAAGTTGTTTGTGAGCATGCCTGTGAGGTCACATGCTGCAAGAGCATGTTGGCAGCTGCTTTGGTCGACAGGTTCTAGAGAAGTGACAAGGAGTAGGTGAAGATGGGATGAGTCAGAACTTTGTAGTTGGGAGAATTTTTCAGAGTGACTGATTAACAGTCAGCTGCTTCTTTGTTTATATTGAAATCAGTAAACATGGATAAATTCATGTTGTTACAAATATTGATCATGTCGTTTTTGTTTTCTGGATATGTGTTTAACTTTGTATTGCATCTTCTGGTCATCATTGATAAATTGTGAAAAAGCAGAGATAACTTTTACAATCATTTTTACTCACCAACCCCATAACCACACTTCTAAGAATATAGAGGCATATGACTGCCATTCTCAAGCTAGCAGGTCTTGTGCCTTCAAGGATATTAGACAGAGAAAAAATATCTCAGCCACCCCAAGCAGATTGCCTCAATCCAAATAGTGTATTATTAAAATTTAGTGGTCAGATTGCCCAAGAAAAATCCTCAGGCCAAAGCTGCTGAAGATATTATTCAAGTTGTGGCATAAAAATATTCATATTTTATATATTTATAAAATTAATTTATATGTCTATTCCTGGTATTCTTTTAGTCTTACTCATACATTGACCCTGCACAAGAAAACTTTTCTAAGAAAGAAAGTTCCTGCCAACTCATTTTTTAATCAGTTTTTTTTCATAACAGTCTTTGCCCATCAACATAAATCCTTATGTAGGGCAGACATATTTCACCCAATCTAATTTATTGCAGAATACACCACATCATCACCCAAGTGTATAGTAGGAGGAGACTTGTACTTTGCTCTGAGTTTCATATTGCTGAGTAATTACAGGGGCAGATGTTTCCAGAATATCTCAGAGCTTCAACATGAGATCTCTGCCTTCTTTATATACATCAGATGCCCTAAGACATAAGGAAGACCTTAAAGTAGATAATGGCATCTCCCTAAAAGCAGGAAGGGTGTTATGCTCAGGACTTTCCTGTGGAATGTAGAAGCAGTACTTCTGGAGGAAGTCATAAATGATTAATAAGAAATTTTGCTCTGGGTGGTGGTGGTGAACACCTATAATCCCAGCACTCAGGAGGCAGAGGCAGGTGAATCTCTGTGAGTTCGAGGCCAGCCTGGTCTACAGAGCTAGTCCAGGACAGGCTCCAAAGCTACAGTGAAGCCCTGTCTCGAAAAACCAAAAAAAAAAAAAAAATTCCCATCAACCTAATATCCCAAAGTTTCTCAAATATGAATGCCACCCCAAGGATGCTACACATGGAGATCAAAGCCTAATATGGCATTGTGGGGCCACCTTTGGCTCTGCTTTGCTGCATTGGATCAAGCAGCTATACAGACTTTATGACTTTCACCATTTCCATCAGAAACAGCTGCACCAACATTGACAGCTTCTCTCTTTACAGGTTATCAACTTCTTTCTATGTTAAGGTTTAGCTCTAGTATGAAGATTTTGAAAGTCAACAAATGATGAGACTTTATTGGAGCATTTTTGTGTTTTCTTTTGGGTTGGGATTGCTCTGATATCAGCAATTTGAGTGCTAGGTAAGGGATTTGTCAAACTGAATGCATTTAGTGACTGTCATTTTTAATGGGCAACAAGAAATAGGAATTATCTATGGTATAATATCTCATACATTTATGTTCTTTCTCAGAAGTATGGGTTTTGCAATGTACAGCCATTGTCATATTTCTTATGTTCTATATTTGGTCATTATTATAATTATTATTATTATTATTATTATTATTATTATTATCCTGAGACAGTGTTTGTTTTCCTGTCAGTCCTGGAAGTGAGTATGTTGACTAAGTTAGCCTCAGATTCATAGATATCTTCTTGCTGCTGTTTCTTGAGTGCTGGGATTGAAAGCTTGTCATTATTTTTAATTTTTAGATGTAGGGCAAAATAAACGTTCTTATTATAGCAATTCCTTGACAGTAGAAATACGGTTTAGTTGGTAAGAGCACTGTTTGCTCTTCCAGAGGACCAGGATTCAATATTCAACACACACAAGCCTCACAACTGTCTTCTTCTGCAGCTTCAGGAAATCTGATGCCCCCTACAGGACTACACAGGCATCAGACAAACAAGGAGTGCACACAAAATTTTTTACGAAAAGTACCCGTACTCATAAAAAAGAATTCACACAGTTACCATTGTAGAATTTTATTTGAATATAAACTCTGATATTTTATAACATTAAAACTTTAATAAACCCTTTCATAAATTTCTTGTCTTTGTGTTTCTATTATGTATACTTGTGCCTTTTAAGTAGAGAACACCATATAAATGCCATGTCACATGGTTCACAATGGTATTTTTCAGTCTTGTACGAAATGTCTGATGTCTTCAAGTATTGAAATGTGATTATAGGATATGCCATAGTCTTTGCATTTGTTAAGTTTCTCTCCAGTATGAATTTCCGGAGGTGCTCTAAGATATGAGCAGCTAGTGAAAGACTTGGCACATTCCTTACACTTGTAAAATCTCTCTCCAGTGTGTACTCTCTGATATGGTCTCTAAGATCTGACATGTAGGTAAAGAATTGGTCACATTGCAGGCATTTTTAAGGTTTCACTACAGTATGAAGATTCTGATGTTGTCTAAGAAATGAGCATGTAGTAAATGATTTGTCACATTTCCTACATTTGTAAAAGTTTCTCTCTAGTATGCAGTTTCTGATGTTCTCTAAGAGTTGAAAGAGAAGATAAACATTTGCCACATTCCTTATATCTTTAAGTCCTCTCTCCGGTATGAACCCTCTGGTGTTTTTGAAGATGTGAGTACTGGATAAAAGCCTTGGGACATTCCATACATTTGTAAGGTCTCTCCCCAGTGTGGACCCTCTGATGTCTTCTAAGATTTTCACAACTACTAAAGTATTTATCACATTTCTCACAACTATAAGGTCTCTCTCCTGTATGTATTCTCTGGTGTCTTTTAAAATTTGATTTCTGTGTAAAGGACATGTCACATTCTCCACATTTGTAAGGTTTCTCTCCAGTATGAATTTTCTGATGTTGTTTAAGATTTGAGCACTTGGTAAAAGATTTGTCACATTCCCTACATTTGTAAAGATTCTCTCCACTATGTAGTTTCTGATGCCTTTCAAGAGTTGATCTCTTAGATAAAGATATGCCACATTCCTTACATGTGTAACATTTCTCTCCAGTATGAACCCTCTGATGTGTTTTAAGATGTGAGTTCTGGATAAAGGACTTGGCACATTCCATACATTTGTAAGGTTTCTCCCCAGTGTGAATTCTCTGATGTCTTCTAAGATTTGAGCAACGGGAAAAGGATTTGTTACATTCCTTACATCTGTAAGGTCTCTCTCCAGTATGAACTCTCTGATGTCCTCTAAGAAATGAGCCCCAGGTAAAGGATTTGTCACAATCTGTGCATTTGTAAGACTTCTCTCCAGAATGAATTTTCTGATGTACAGTGAGGACTGAGGCATTTCTAAAGCATTTCCCACACATCCCACACTGCTGTGGTTTCTCTCCAATGTAGATTGGTTGCTGCAAAAGACTGTATGCAGAGCTGAAATAATCACCATATTCTCCCTGCATGTGTTCTTTCTTGGCAGTGTAGAGTCTCTGATCTTGAGTAAGGTTGGTACTCTAATTTAAGAATTCCTCACAATCTTTAGATTTGCAAGGTTCTTCTCCAGTGTGCATGCTTTCATGTCTATGTGTGTTTGAAGACTCAATAAAGGTTTCCCTGTGATTACTGCACTTGTAGTTATCAGAGTTTTCAGGATTTTCACTTGTTTTATAACAAGCACATGTGGAGGGGTCATGAACAATTTTACCAGGCCAATTACACTGACAAGACACATTTTCAATCCTCACATGTTGATAGACGGGATCATATTTGCAATAGTTATCTGAAAATGAATTAAACTCAGATTAGTAGGGCTGCTATAAAACTTCTGATAAATGTTGGGGATTTAGCTCACTAGTAGAGTGCTTGCCTAGGAAGCACAAGGCCCTGGATTCATTCCTCAGCTCAAAAAAACAAAACAAAACAAAACAAAAACCTTCTGATAATTGATGCAACTGTATATTGCAAAACCATTTTCAGTCTTTCTATATCTTTCACTTGAAGCCTTCAAGGTTGTCCTGCTGATTCACTAACCCACCATAGCTGTGGATACTCTCTGTTCTCCACATTCCTAGGCAATCTCAATTGCTCTGGACTGCTGTCCATGTTACCTTTCATCAACCACAAGTTCTGTGATGTAGCTCAAGACCCATGCTAGATTTTTTTAGAAAGAATACAGAAGTCTAACATAGTACTGTGCTTAGTACATGAAGAAAACACAAAGTAGAGCCATCTTGGTATGATTTCCAATGGCTTTTTCCCATCAGAATTTTTAGCAGATTTAAGGAGTACTTCTCCATTTGCACATTTTGAGTTTTCTCACAATTTAAACCAGGTGAGGAACAGTGTTGTAATTGGAACTTAAAAATATGGGAACAAATATTATATGATAGTAAAGTTCTGAATGCATTCTGGATGCAAATTAGGGGTGCATGACACTTCTAACATGCAAAATAGAAAGAAAAATATTAAATACCATGAAAAAGTTGTGTTCTACTACCAAACCTTTCCTAGTGTTCTCTTGTTTCTGATAGCTTATGAGAGACTTTACAACCTATAAAGACAGTATATAAAAAGGATTACTTAGCAGCAAATGTCCTCACCCACAGAGACCAGGTTGCTGTAATTTTCCAACATCACATCAATGTACAAAGCCCTCTGAGCAGTGTCCAGACATTCCCACTCCTCTTGGGAGAAGTCCACAGTCACATCCCGGAGTGTCAATGGACCCTGAAACAACAACAACAAAAAAATTGTTAGACCATGTGCTACAAGAGAGAGTGTTTTCCTGGAAATAAGTAGACTTGAAGAAATGAGGGATGTAGATGATGAAGACAATTACACAATCAGATAATTTCAGTATAATCACATCATATGATGGATTTTCTAATATTCTGGAAACAGGATGACACAATAGGCTCACATACAATATACACAAAACAACACACATGTAAAGTCTTGACATGGATATCTATCCCTTATGGATGCTGTGTTTCTTTCCCACAGGATCACAGCAGACATCTCTCAGAATGAAAATTCATAATGAGGAAATGTGCTTTAATTGCTGTACTTTTAGGTCATAGTAAGAAACTGCCACTTGACATTAAACCATATATGTATAATAACCTAAATATTGACAAAGATGCCAAAACTGTACAATAGAAAAAAGAAAGCATTTTCAACAAATAGTGCAGTCGTAACTGGATGTCAACATGTACAAGATTGCAAATAAATCCATATCTGTCACCTTGCATTGAGCTTAATCCAAGTGGATCAAAGATCTCAACATAAATCCAGTTACTCTGACCCTGATACAAGACAAAGTAGGAAGTACTCTTGAATGCCTTGACACTGAAATTCACTTCCTTAATATAACACCAGTATCACAGACACTGTGTGCATCAATTAATAAATGGGACCACCTGAAACTGAGAAGCTTTTGCAGGGCAAAGGACATGGGCAATAAGATAAAATAGAGCCTACAGATTGGAAAAAGATCTTCACCAACCCCACATCTGACAGAGGGCTGATATCCAGAATGAATAAAGAACTCAAGAAACTACACATCAAAATACCTAACAGTTCAAATAAAAAATGAACTATAGAGCTAAACAGATTATTTTCAACAGAAGTTCAAATGACTCAAAGACATTTAAGGAATTGCTCACCATCCTTAGTCATCAAGGAAATGCAAATCAAACGAATGGAGAAAGGTTAAGATAAAAAATACTGAAGACAGCTTATGTTATAGAGGGTGTGGAGCAAGGGAAACACTCCTCCACTATTTGTGGGAAGGCAAACTTGTACAGCCACTTTGGAAAACAGTATGGTACTGTCTGAGAAAATTGGAAATCAATCTTCCTCTAGACTCAGCTATACCACTCTTGGTCATGTACCCAAGGAATGCTCAATCATAGGCTGTGGATATCGCTCTATGTAAATAAAATTCTGATTGGCCAGTGGCTAGGCAGGAAGTATAGGCGGGACAAGAGAGAAGAGAATTCTGGGAAGTAGAAGGCTGGAGAGAGAGACTGCCAGCTGCCGCCATGAGAAGCAAAGTGTAAAGACACTGGTAAGCCACAAGCCATGTGGCAAAGTATAGACTAACAGAAATGGGTTAATTTAAGATAGAAGAAGTAGATAACAAGACGCCTGCCACGGCCATACAGTTTGTAAACAATGTAAGTTTCTGTGTGCTTTCTTGGTTGGGTCTGAGCGACTGTGAGACTGGCAGGTAAGAGAGATTTGTCCTGACTGGGCCAGGCAGGAAAACTCCAACTACAAATGGCGCCCAACGTATTGGCAAGAGTTTCCACCTAAAACCTGAGAAAAAAGATTCTAAACGGAGCTAAAAACAGCTTCCTGGTTGTCTCTCTCAAGTTAGCGGCAGCCTGCCAGTTTGAGCTACTCTGGCGGGTTCCTGGCGTGTGCGTCTGACCTGTACTGCGGCGGGAATGAGGAATCTACAAGCAGCACTTTACTCTGCTGCGTGGTGGATTTAGCCTTTGGTAGTTTAAAAAAAAAAAAAAAAAGTTTCTGGGCTATGCACTGCTTTGATAGAACTGCTTCTGATAGCTGATGGTACACATGGCTCCAGACACAGAGCAGGGGGTAAACAGTGCCACCGCCATGTTGGAAAGCTGAGGTGGGCGGAGCCAGCAGCCACAGCAGCGTTTCAGTCTTACAAAGATGGATATTACACAGAGAATCTGGTTTATGTTGTCTTTGGGATTTTTAACCACAGAAAAATATTTGATCATAAAAGCTGTTGAGTTAAACAAAAATGTAAATTTTAAAGGTACCTTGACTTTGAAATTTGGATATAAGGATATGTTGATTTGGAAAGGAGTCTCTGCTTTTGTTTCCACAGAAAGCCAGAGGCTGTGGATTTGTTCCAGATTAAGATATATCAGGTTTGATCAGCCAAGACCACCTGAAAGGTCTCCGATGACACCATGGCCCAGATGATCTGACATCCAGAATGGTTTCAAGGCAACTGGCTCAGAGGTTCACCCTAATAGACTACTCTATAATCCTAAAATTTTCTTTGTATCCCCATAAGATACAGCGCCCTCCTCCAGCAGGAAGTAGTAAGAGAAACTACGCCCACATTCCCAAAATTATCAAGCTGGCTTTGGAGATGGAATTGGCTCACTCCTTCTGTAAACCCAGACATATTGCTAAAAGAAAAGGTTAAGAGATTCTCGTGTCCCAAATCAGAAGAGCCCTCTGGTGTGGGACAGAGAGAAACCAATATTTTTATTTAAATTGGGTTGATTATAAATGAGATCTCTTTCTAAAGAAGAAAAGGGGATATGATACAGATATAATAGGATGAAAGGGTAGATTAAGGAACTTACTTCTAAAGAGCAACAACTTGTTTAAAATGTTTTACATTGGTATAGATTTTAGTTTATTGATACAAACTTAAAGTTAATTTTGTTATACTGTGTGTATATTTCTACTCCTGTTTAAGGTATTGTGTTTGTATAGCTCATTTAAAATTGTAATGGATAATTAAAAATAAAATTAATAATTAATCATCTGTGATAATCATACTCATAGCCATGTTAGTTAAGTCTTCTATTTCTCTTCT